>NC_091296.1:14206257-14258757 GCF_038502225.1 Cherax quadricarinatus
GTTATTACAGGTGTCCCTTAATCCCTTCATAGGTATTAACCTTTACTGCTCTCTATTAGCACGTCAGATATTCATTCTGGGCATAATAATCGCACCACACTGATATCAAATATATATTGCATAATGTGTCCCTCCCCAAACACCCACACATAGTTTTAAGGATAGGTATGGCAGGGCCCATCAGGCAGAGGAACTTGTGAAATATATCTTAGGAGCTAAGACACGACTCCTGCAGACACAAATAGTTTAGTACAAATAGATGCCTACACAGTCCATTAAAAATAATCTGTTTTCGTAATTATTCAAAACCCAGGTCATGGGCATTAAAATTATTTTGTTTTCCTAAGCATTTAAGATTCGAGTCATTATATAAAGAAATTACATCAAACAGTATGTATATATAATTTAAACCTTTTATAAGATATTCCAGTGTAAATATGGGGAAAAGCATCACGATTTTAGTGAGTTTATTGTTACGTGAAACACGTATAACGTATCCCCATAGTGACTTTAAAATACCGTGGCACAACCATATACGCGTCCCATACTGACAGTATTTAATAAAATGACTCACAGTAAGCAGTATTGCCACGACCGTGACAGAGTTGTGTACCTTGTAACCAAGGTTGAGTGTAGAAGCCGGGATTACACACCTACCTAGGTGTCATGGCTGATTTCGTGCAAAGATACCGGTTAATTAGTTTTGTTGGGCTAAGCTAGGTTAGTTTTGCTAAATTGGTAAGACTAGGTTAGTTTTAAAGTTAGGCTTGGCTAGGTTAAGTTAGGCAGTTTTATCTTCACTACATATCAACAGTGTCGGCTGCCAGCACATGAACCATCCACAAGGACTGTAGTCAAACAAAACGAAATACTAGTAAATAAATAACAAAAAAAGGCACAATACCGTGACTGGAACGATACACAAATAACCCGCACATAAGCTTCTCTCTTTTATGCGCGGGTTATTTGTGTACTAGTAAATACTTTGAAAATTATGTTGAAATAACAGAATAACGCCACAAAATACTGTGATGTTCACATGATACAGCACCTGGGAAATATGGAACGAAACTTGGTTTGATCCAAGAGGATAGCTCCTATTCCTTGAATTAAGAGCCCTTCAGCATCGAGGCACCCTTCCTCAACTGTGAAGACATCACAAATACTTACGTTGCACAGTTTTTTTTTTGGAGAATTTACATAATAAAGCGAAGAGGGTTAGTCTGTATACTTACCCAGCTTTTCCCTACGTCAACAGCCTCGATTTTTAACTGCGTTCTGTAATATGTTGCTTTGTAGGTTCCTTATTTTCGTCTTATCAGTTTAAGGCACTTAACAGTAGCGATTAATCTTACAAATAAAGGATATGTTGGATGATGCACCAGACATGACTAGGCTACCGTGTACCGCTGAGGGTCGTGGCGAGAGCAGCAGTGTTGTCGCCTCACGAGCAACACCTGATTTGGACCTGTGCTGGACTCGTCCACACAACCTCCCACAGAACCAGTACATATTAGTTTCATGGATTATCTTGGGCTCAAGTCTGCATAATTTACTCAGTTTCCTTATTTCAATGTAACTCGATGAGAAAGTGACTCTGGAATGGAAATAAGTTACTTGGATTTTTTTGGGTAATCCTAGGTTTTCTACACATATGCTGCTATGTATGATAATGTATGTAACTGTATTTGTTTATACCTGAATAAACTTATTTACTTATGTAATCCTAATATTTATATGTATACACACGCACACCAATTCTCCCCTCCCCCATCTCCCTCTTCCCCGTATAATACGTCCTTCACGCCTCACACAACTCCCCGACCCCACTAACCCACTACTAAACCTTCGATTCTGTATTCAACCATTTCTCCCTTCCCCTTTCAATCACCCTGTTTCCCTGTCCTTCCTTGCTACACGCCCCTACCACTTACTACTAATAGTCGCTAAATCCATACTATTTCGATGACAACTACTGCAATCTCGTTTATATATTTTTTACATTATTATTATTATTCACTGTGAAACGCTACGTCAGTAAGGTTCATACAGCGCCTGGGTACTAGAAGCTAATCAGGTTTGATTCAAGGAAGAGGAGGGCCGCTCCAATTCTTTCAAGCAAGAACCCTC
Organism: Cherax quadricarinatus; assembly: GCF_038502225.1. NCBI lineage: Eukaryota > Metazoa > Arthropoda > Malacostraca > Decapoda > Parastacidae > Cherax > Cherax quadricarinatus. Next base: position 14,208,388 of record NC_091296.1, read on the forward strand.
CACCTGCAACACAGCAATCTCACTCCCTCCCTTCAAGGTTGAATACCTTCACCATCAAAGGAAAACTATAACTTGGATTCAAGGAGCCTCACAGCTGTGGCTATCTCCGCCTCGAGTGTGACAAAAATCAATGGTGCAATTACCATTATAAGCAGTGAAACTGATAAACGTCACCTTTTCACAGAAGCTAAGACGTTGTGTAGTTTTAAATATAGGTTGGATACATGAGTGGGTGTGAGTTGGACCTGGCTAGCTTGTGTTAAGTCTGATGCCATGCTTCTTCTTTAAGTGGATGTGACCTGACCTGACTAGGTGCAAAGGTGTAGTAGCAGCAGCAACACACAGAGCAAGAGGCAGTCCTGAGCTTCCCCAGTGCTCAGGCTTAATGCCCTAAGCTGGGGTGTGACTCCAAAAGAATCCTCTAGTGCTTGCTGCCTTTGCACCTCCTGACATTGTCTGCTGCTATGCAGCTGCCACACTCTTCGAGCCCAGTGTGGGCGGGGTTTATGGCAGCCCAAGGTGCCTCGATTCTCCCTCCGAGCCCCGTGGGGGCGAGGAATGGGCCTAGGCCTGGAGACAGCTAGTCCCAGAAGATGAGGAGGTACTTGTACTTCCTCCCATGGCAGACATTGGTCTGAGACACTCCCTCGATAGGGAGCCAAGGCCGGACCACCTCTTGGAAAAGGCCCGGGCCGGGCGATTATACCTGCGAATCTACAATGGAACAGCAAATCTACTCTTCAGGCATTTAAAGTGTCTTGTGTGCAAAATAGAAAGTATACATCTCATACTAGAAATTAGATATGACCTACACGCTTTAGTGTTTCATTCGTCTGGATACCTTCTCATACAGGAGTTAGGTATTATGATGACAGAAAAAGTATGTGAATGTGGTAAGCCGGAGGTTGATCTGCGACTGGGCATTCATATATCCAATGTTGAAATAAAACAAATCCTGCTTAATGGTATTGGGTCTGATAGGCAAGAAATCCGATACCAAAAGATATGAAAGCACTAGCATCAAACATTATGAAATTTTCAGTTCTGTAAATTGTTTATGGGCGGTATCAACCGTCCAGTAGCCTAAATGACACGATGATTGCTAGAATTAAATTCAGTATTATCACCTGTGACAAATCCACATGCCACAGGTGAACAATATAACCCAGCCTGTTTCAAATGTAAACTAATAAAAAAAATAAGAGAAGGGGACACGACCTTCACCACTACATAATCAAATGCCCACTTATCAGTGAATTCATATATAGCAACAAATGTGTAAGAGAACCTAGGATAACCCAAAAAGTCAGGGTGACTTATTTCCACTGGGGTCCTTTTAATACCTTATTATTATACTAGAAAGGAGATATCTTATTACACTATAAAGGAGATATACGAGGAATAAGGTAAAATGAGTTATTTATATTTACATGTTATTTATATTACATGTGGCCTCGATCAGCTGACCCAAAGCTCCAGCTGCGGGTCATCATATGATTAAGACCCACGTCAGGAAACACTTGTCCTGTTTCCTGACAATCCTTACCTAACCTAACCTAATCTAGGCTTGTGTAAATTCCTCATTCACTGTGGGCCGTCTGAGACCTTCATTGTCTATCCTAATTTGCTGTCACTAACAACCCATTAACATGCATAAAGTGTAGTGTGTTAATCACATAATTATTTACATATAAATACGTGAGCATATGTTCATAGAAAAATCACTGAATGTTATTTTTTTTACTTAATCTATTGCACACCACTTCACCCCTGTGAAATAGTATCGACTCTCATTATATACGTGCAATGAACATGTATAATATTGTGATCACAAAATATAAGTAATAACCCTTGCCTTTAGTTCACTCGATTGCTGCACAGCGTTAGTATACCCGGTATAAATCCCTGTGGGTGGAGTGTTCGTCTTTCTGTATTATGATTATTATTAAATCTACAAGGAAACGCAAAGCCCGCGGGTTATACAGCGCCTGGGAATGGGAAACAATCAGATCTGATCCAAGTAAGAGAAAGTTAGCTCCATTTCCTTTTATCAAAAAGCCCTCACAGCATTAAGGCATACACTCCCTCTCTGAAGGGTAAGGGTCATACAACGCCTTTGTACATATTCTGATGAGTACATCTCTCTTGATGTTTGTGCACTGAGAGGATCAGTGCATGTACACGCGGGGGATATATATCTCAGTATATATGCACTCAGAGTTTAGCTTCATCGCAATAAACCCATAATTGGGATTAAAATACTCTTGACTGGGGGTACACAGTTTAAATGCAGCCTCCATAACCCTTGTGTCAATAGGCTTTAAGACCAATTAACCTGCAGCGTCAGAAGAATGAATCACTCGACTCGATCCGAGGAAGGAAAGTGTAGATCTAGTTCTCTCTCCTCCACCTACCTCTACAATAGTGCATAAAAGTAGTCAGGTGTATAGCTAAGTACTGTGCTTTCAAGTGTGGATGTATTCCGGTCAACACATGGCCAAAGATAGATGAACAAGACACTGTAACACTTGGTTATCTTTATTTGAGTGAGCCCACCAGGGCTCTCAGAGACGAGAACTTTCTGCAGTTTTAAATATAAGTTGGACGGGTACAGTGGGTGTGGTTGAGTGTGAGATGAAACTGCATATCATTAACCAACAGTTTTTACTGCAGTGTTCCTTCATTCTTATGTTCTTATGAGAAATTGTACTTATATGTGGGAACCAGTTAGATGGAAACAATAAAGCATGAAGCAGCAGTGGTATTAGACATATTATTATTAGCAGTATTAATATCAGTATTAATATTATACCCGTATGAGTCACAGAAGCTAAACCTTGTCATGGTAAAAGCTGACTACTGTATCTTAAGTGTTACTCAACGTGGCTTGTGTGAGGAACACCACGTCTAGCGTCACTTCATTCCCAGAGTGACCACACAAGGGAATTAGTTACTTAAGCATCTTATTATATATGTAACTACCGAATATAATGCACGACGAAATATTAGCTTATAATCAGAAAGTCGTTAACCTTAAATACATTGCACACGCACGCACTCAGTGATGGTTGATATCATAGCAGAAGCAGTAAGGCTAGGTTAAAGCAAAGCCATTTAAAACAGAGACCCACATGAGAGACCGAAAAGGTGGAGGGCTAAGTTGATGGAGGTAATTAGAGAAATGTTGTGAGTCATTACGTTAAGGACATGACAAGGAAGAGAGGTGATGAGCCAGTGAAACTGAACTTAATCTTTACTGCAGGAACTTTTGGCATAAGTGAAATAGAATATGAGAGCCCTCTGGGCGCTAGTGATCCTGCGGTTCTGAATCTCAAGTAAAGGTAGACGGCAGTACAGTAGATGGAGGGCGTGAAAAGCCAGACTTTAGCAGGGTGAATTTTGAGGGAGGGGAGGGGGGTTGAGAGATTTCCTTAAAGTACTGGATTGGGACTGAATTAGAAGGAATGTCAAAGGATGAGAAGATGGAGTGCTTAACTCGAAAATGCAGGGAAGATTCAGACAAAAAGAGCCCTTTTTTCGACCAGAGATGCAGGGAGGACAAAAAAGAGAGAGTGGATAAAATACAGAAAGAAAAGGACACGATAACAGAGATGTGAGCAGACTGGCCAGAAACAAGTATACTAGGGTCAGGAGAGAGGCTGAGAAACAATCTGAAAATGTCATAGCAACAAAGGCCAAGTCTGAACCGAGGCTACCTCACAGCCATGTCAGAAGAAAAAAAGACAGTAAAGGGCCAGGTAATTCGACTGAGGAAAAAAAGAGAACTCACGAACAACCACAAGAAAGTCTGTGATGTGTTCATAAAACGATTTGAGTGGTCTTTTCAGCATACACTGGGGTAATATCAGGGAGACTTAGGAACAGAGGGAACTGAAAAATACTGGATGCCATCCACAAAACAGAGGAAGAGGTAAAGAAAACTCTGACGGACCTATATAAAAAAAAAGCAATGGGACATGACGACATGTCACCATGGATTCTGTGAGAGGGTGCAGAATCATTGTCTAAACCACAAGCTATGATCTACAATACGTCAATGACAGTATTGTACATCATACTATAAGAGTATTGTAGGGACAATTACCAGAGATCTGGAAGACAGCAAATATCGTCCCTGTATTTAGGAAAACAGACAGACAAGAGGCTTCAAATTGCAGATCAATTTCACAGGCCTTACAAGGTAATGGAAAAACTTATCAGGGCTAGAATAGTAGAACACTTGGAAGTGCTTTTATAAACAATTACCAGCATGGGTTTAGAGATGGCTAATCTTGTCTTACTAACTTGTTGGAGTTCTATGACAAATAACAGATGTGCGACAAGAAAGAGATGGTTGGGTGGATTGGATTTTCGTAAACTGCAAGAAGGCATTTGATACCTGTACCCACAATAGGCATGTCCCAAAACTTGAGATTCAGGCGGGAATAACAGTGGTCGTACTCCAGCGGATCAAAAAGTATCTTAAGGGAAAGGAAGCAAAAGTGTGGCTGTCAGGAAAGTGAAGTCAGAAATGGGTAAGAGTAACTAACAGTGTTCTGCAAGGATCAATATTAGGGCCAGTACTCTCTGGTTTATGTGAATGACATTCGAGATGGGACTAATTCAGATATATCCCTGTCTGTTGACGTAAAACTGATGAGGACAATAAAAACAGATGAGGACAAGGGAAGTCTCAAAAGGGATGTGACAAAAAGCAAGAGTGGTTGCTTGAATTCAACCCAAGTAAATTCAATGTCATAAAGATTAGGGAAAGACTGGAAACTAGGGGGACAGGCTACAGACTTCACTCAAAGAGAAATATCTAGGGTTGAACATAGTGCCTAGTATATCGCCAAAGGCTCACGTTAGCCAACTAACCCTTGCAGCCAATGCTCGTGTGGTAAATCTAAGAACAGCTTCAGGAATCTCAACAAAGAGTCATTCCAGTCATTTATACAACATATGTCATGCCCATCTCGGAGTATGCAGCACCAGTATACAATTCGTATCTGTAAAACTATGTAAAGAAACTGGATAAAGCGCAAAAGTTTGCAACCAGACTTGTTCCTGACCTAAGGGTCATGAACTATGAGGAGAGGCTAACGGAAGTGATCTAACAACATTGGACACAACAACCATGAAGGACATGATAATATAAAATACTCAGGGGAATTGATACGGCAGACAGGGACATGATGTCTGAGAGGCGAGAAATATGAACTCCGGAACACAGCTGGAAGTTAAAGAAGTAGCAAGACGTACCTGAAATCTTGCATGTTTATGAGAGAAAAAAGACACCAGAAATCAGAGCAGAGACGGTAAGTCTCTGCTTAACAGAGACTTACCATAACTGATGAACCCTTGTTGAAATGGTTGATGATCTCATCACCCTACTGAAGTCTCCCAGTTCAGGTTGACAGATTTCAAGACCTTGTATGAGCCCCGTCCTGCGTGACGGAATATGACCGAGAAACAGAGCTAGGTTTTGTTTCCTCTGTGTAATTATTATATAGAATAGGGTAGCACTGCTGATGCATCCAATTTTTGTTAAATAAAAAAAAATGAGGGCGGAGACGCACTGAGGAAGGCAAGTGGATCAGACACGATATGCTACAGGACTGACTGTAAGTCAGTGACTCTTGATACCCTAGGAAATTAATTTTATTTGATATCTTCAATGTGTATCCGAAAACCATACTGATGGCGGCAGACACCCCGTACCCAGCCTTAGAGCGGCAGTCACCCTGTATCCAGCCTTCGGGTGGCAGTCACCCCGTACCCAGCCTTCGGGTGACAGTCACCCCGTACCCAGCCTTAGGGCGGCAGTCACCCCGTACCCAGCCTTAGGGCGGCAGTCACCCCATACCTGGTCTGTGGGTGGTACATATTTGCTTCATTTCCATCTGTTGGCGGTAGTCAAAAAGATTACAAGAGCACATTACAGATCCAGGAACTAGGCCCCAACATTCTGTTAGCTAAGCAAGTTAAGGCGGTACTGAACTATTTACAAATTATCGATATTTATTAATGAGCAAGCTACACTGGTTGTTACGTGGCAGAATAGTGAGATGCTGTGACCAAAAATATTGCAGTGAAGTGTCGTGACAATATCTAGTGATCAGCATATAGTGAAACGATGCAAGATATAGTGAAGCAGTGTTGTGTAAAGACATTTACTGTTATGCAGTGCCAGTTAAGTTGTGTAAAATGTGTATCTGTTACCTTGTAAATCCCGAGTGAAGAGTACTAATGAAATGGAAAACAAACATTGTAAATGTGTTGTTAATATTACCAGCGATGATCTTGTTCACTCTTTAACAAATCCATAGAATCCTCCACCTTCCCTACAGTACTCAAAATAGCAAGGGTCACCCCGATCCACAAAGGAGGAGACCAAACAGAGTTGAATAACTATAGGCCAATATCCAACTTACACCCTCTCTCAAAAATCTTCGAAAAATTAATTCATGAACGAATCTACTCCTACCTTATCTCCCAAAGCATACTCAACCCCTGCCAATTTGGATTCAGGCCTAATAAAAATACTAATGATGCTATTATACACATGCTAGAACATATATACACTGCAATAGAGAAAAAAGAAGTCCCACTTGGGATCTTCATTGACTTACGTAAAGCTTTTGATACAGTTGACCATGACTTGCTCCACGTAAAATTGTCACACTATGGTATAAGAGGGCACTCCCTCAACTACCTCAAGTCATACCTCAGCAACAGAAGCCAATATGTGTACGCAAATGGGGCAAACTCTTCTGCGCAACCAATTACAGTTGGTGTCCCACAGGGAAGTGTCCTTGGCCCTCTTCTCTTTCTCCTATACATAAATGACCTTCCAAATGCTTCGCAATTACTCAAACCCACACTATTTGCAGATGACACTACATACGTCTTCTCTCACCCGAGCCCAGTCACGCTAGCCAATACTGTAATTACCGAATTACAGAAAATATCTACCTGGATGAGGACTAACAAACTTACACTAAACATTAACAAAACCTACTTCATTCAGTTTGGTAACAGAGCTACAGATGTCCCTCTTAACATAATGATAAACGGATCACCTATCACAAAGCTAACAGAGGGAAAATTCTTAGGAATCCACCTTGATAATAGACTCAAATTTCATACACATATACAACAAATTTCTAAGAAAATTTCCAAGACTGTAGGCATACTATCGAAGATACGGTACTATGTTCCACAGTCAGCCCTCCTGGCCCTATATCACTCTCTTATTTACCCCTATCTCACCTATGGAATTTGTGCATGGGGCTCAACAAAAATTAACCATCTCAGACCACTAAATACCCAACAAAAGGCTGCAGTTAGAATGATAACAAATTCTCACTACAGGCAGCACACTCCACTAATATTCAATACACTAAACCTACTCACCATACAAAACATCCATACTTATTACTGCACCTATTACATACATAGAACACTTAACTCTGATATTAACCCTCCCCTCAAACATCTCCTTGCCAACCTCAACAGAACACATGACCATAACACAAGGCACAGATCACTCTTTGATGTTCCTCGTGTCCATCTCACACTATGCAAAAACTCAATGTACATAAAAGGCCCTAAAATCTGGAATTCATTACCTGTAAATATAAAAGAAACACTACCTGTTTATAAATTCAAGTCTCTTCTCAAAGTTCACTTACTCACCCAAAACCAAATAAATACTGAATAACTGAACCTTATAAATTGTATATCTTAAATGTTTCTCACAATTATATCACATAAATGTTAAACCTAAAACCTAAAACTTTATTATTTTTTAAATACACTACCTAACAGAATACTCCATACGACTGAATGTACAACAATGTATGCAACCATATGACCTGTCTTTGTAATACTCATTTGTGCTTTATTGTTATCTGTTTACAATAATGTTTTATCACTGATTACATCATTGCTTAGTTAATTTTAAGCCAGCCCGTAATGCTATGCATATAAGTGGCTTTGGCATGCTGCTCTTATCTGTATTTTTTTGTACCTCTGTATGTATGCTCAAATTGTAAATAAATAAATAAATAAATAAATAAATAAATAAATAAATAAAGTTATTGCTATTATTTACGCTGTATTTGAGTCTTTCGTCACATTTTGATTAACAGATTTAAAATTAATCCATTATCATATACACAGATTGAGGGTTACAGAATATGTATAGTTTTGTAATTAAATTACATACACACTGAGAGATGTATGTCTCAATAGACACGCACACACACTAAGAATAGCTTTCCGGCATCTCGGTAAGGAGTCGTTCAGGACTCTGTACACCGTGTACGTCAGGCCTATATTAGAGTATGCAGCACCAGTTTGGAACCCACACCTGGGCAAGCACGTCAGGAAATTAGAGAAACTGCAAAGGTTTGCAACGAGATTAGTTCCGGAGCTAAGGGGCATGTCCTACGAGGAGAGGTTAAGGGAAATTGCCCTTACGACACTGGAGGACATTGGGGACATGATAACAACATATAAAATACTGAGAAGAATTGACAAGGTGGACAGGGATAAGATGTTCCAGAGATGGGACACAGCAACAAGGGGTCAAAAGGGAAGCTGAAGACTCAGATGAGTCACAGAGATATTAGGAAATATTTCTTCAGTCACAGAGTTGTCAAGCAGTGAAATAGTCTGGAAAGTGAGGTGGAGGAGGCAGGATCCATACATAGCTTTAAGAAGAGGTATGATAAGGCTCATGAAGCAGGGAGAGAGAGTGGACCTAGTAGCGACCATTGAAGAGGCGGGGCCAGGAGCTATGAATCGACCCCTGCAACCACAATTAGCTAGGTGAGTACACACACACACACACACACACAGTGGGTCGTAAGGGGGGCCCGCCCCCCGCCCCGGGTGACACCATCAAGGGGTGACACTATAGTGCCTCTAAAGGTGACACTAATGCACAAAACAGTGCTGCAGCAACGTAAGAGAAAAATTCTTCGTTTCTATATAGCCTATTATATGATTAGAGTACAAATAGACCTATATAGGGAAAATCATTGATTTTGATGATGTGATAGATGATTTTGCAGGATTGAAGGCAAGGACAAATACGATCTGATTCACTGAGATGTTACCTGTACTCAAGGTCAAAGAGCAACTAGTGTTTCTCTGATATTCCAATGTTTTTCTTTATTTTTCATTTTTTTTTTTTTTGCATTGTTGAAGATAAATAAATGTAGGATCTATATTTGAATTTGTCTTTCCTCATTATTACTACGATTATTTATTTTATCATTAATAAAGTTAAGAAGTATTCTCCTTTTCGGTTCTCATTGCTAAACATTAGTCACTGGTCTTGCAGCAGTGATGTAACTGGAGTTTACTACCCCCATCCCCCCGCCCTTGGATTTCATGGGGGTGACACCAAAGATGCCGCCCCGGGTGACACCAACCCTAGCAACGTCAACTGCACACACACACACACACACACACACACACACACACACACACACACACACACACACGTATACATACATAGATTTGAGGAACTTTCTGCAAGAGGTTCAGCGGGACAGAGAACTGGTAGGAAAGTCGGTAAATGAAATGATGGAATACGTAACAATAAATTGTCAGGAGGCAGAGGAAAGGTTTGTTCCCAAGGGCAACAGAAATAATGGGAAGACCAGAACGAGCCCCTGGTTTACCCGACGGTGTAAGGAGGCAAAAACCAAGTGCAATAGAGCATGGAAAAAGTACAGAAGGCGAAGAACACAGGAAAATGAGGAGATTAGTCGAAGAGCCAGGAACGAGTATGCACAGGTAAGGAGGGAGGCCCAGCTACAGTATGAAAATGACATAGCATCGAAAGTCAAGTCTGACCCGAAACTGCTGTAAGCCACATCAGGAGGAAGACAACAGTCAAAGACCAGGTGATCAGACTGAGGACAGAAGGTGGAGAACTCGCAAGAAATGATCAGGAGGTATGTGAGGAGCTAAACAGGAGATTTAAGGAAGTTTTTATGGTAGAGACAGGAAGGGCTTTGGGAAGACAGCACAGAAGGGAACATCAAGAGGGAATATACCAACAAGTGTTGGATGACATACAAACAATGGAGGAGGAGGTGCAGAAGCTGCTGAGTGACCTTGATACCTCAAAGGCGAGGGGTCCGGAAAATATCTGCTCGTGGGTCCTTAGAGAAGGAGCAGAGATGCTGTGCGTGCCACTAACGACAATCTTCAATACATCCCTTGAAACTGGGCAACTACCTGAGGAATGGTAGACGGCAAATGTAGTCCCCATTTTCAAGAAAGGAGACACAAACGAGGCACTAAACTACAGACCAGTGTCTCTGACGTGTATAGTATGCAAAATCATGGAAAAGATTATCAAGAGGAGAGTGGTGGAGCACCTGGAACGAAACACGATTATAAACAACAACCAGCACAGATTCATGGAAGGCAAATCCTGTGTCACAAACCTTCTGGAGTTTTATGACAAGGTAACAGAAGTAAAAACGAGAGAGAGAGAGGTGGGTTGATTGCATTTTCCTGGACTGCAGGAAGGCCTTCGACACAGTTCCTCACAGGAGATTAGTGCAGAAGTTGGAGGATCAGGCGCATATAACAGGAAGGGCACTGCAATGGATCAAAGAATACCTGACAGGGAGGCAACAACGGGTCATGATACGTGATGAGGTATCACAGTGGGTTCCTGTGACGACGGGGGTCCCACAGGGGTCAGTCCTAGGACCAGTGCTATTTTTGACGAATGTGAATGACATGGTGGAAGGGATAGACTCTGAAATGTCCCTGTTCGCAGATGATGTGAAGCTAATGAGAAGGATTAAATCGGATGAGGATCAGGCAGGAATACAAAGAGACCTGGATAGGCTGGACACGTGGTCCAGCAACTGGCTTCTCGATTTCAACCCTGCCAAATGCAAAGTCATGAAGATTGGGGAAGGGCAAAGAAGACTGCAGACAGAGTATAGGCTAGGTGGAAAATGGCTGCAAATCTCACTCAAGGAGAAAGATCTTGGGGTGACGATAACACCGAGCACGTCTCCGGAAGCACACATCAACCAGATAACTGCTGCAGCATATGGGCGCCTGGCGAACCTGAGAATAGCGTTCCGATACCTTAGTAAGGAATCGTTCAAGACACTGTACACTGTGTACGTCAGGCCCATACTGGAGTATGCAGCACCAGTTTGGAACCCACACTTGGTCAAACACGTCAAGAAATTAGAGAAAGTACAAAGGTTTGCAACAAGGCTAGTTCCGGAGCTCAGGGGAATGCCCTACGAAAAAAGGTTGAGGGAAGTAGGACTGACGACACTGGAGGACAGGAGGGTCAGGGGAGACATGATAACAACATACAAAATAATGCGTGGAATAGACAAGGTGGACAAAGACAGGATGCTCCAGAGAGGGAACCGAGAAACAAGGGGTCACAATTGGAAGCTGAAGACTCAGACGAGTCACAGGGATGTTAGGAAGTACTTCTTCAGTCACAGAGTCGTCAGGAAGTGGAATAGCCTAGCAAGTGATATAGTGGAGGCAGGAACCATACATAGCTTTAAGACGAGGTATGACAAAGCTCAGGAAGCAGAGAGAGAGAGAGGACCTAGTAGCGATCAGTGAAGAGGCGGGGTCAGGAGCTGAGTCTCGACCCCTGCAACCACAATTAGGTGAGTACACACATACTCACAGGGAGAGAATGGATCTAGTAGCGACCAGCGATGAGGTGGGGCTAGGAGCTGTGACTACCCCTGCAACCACAAATAGGTGAATACATGTAGGGGAATACACACACACACACACACACACACACACACACACACACACACACACACACACACACACACACACACACACACACACACACGCACGCACACACACACACACACACACACACACACACAGGAGCTCGGACTCGACCCCCGCAACCTCAACTAGGTGAGTACACACACACACACACACACACACACACACACACACACACACACAACACAACACAAGAAGAAAGGCAGAAACTGAGAGAGATGATACAAAGGCGAAAGGAGGAAAGAGAGGGGATGGAGAAGACAGACAGGAGATCCCAGACCCAGGAAGATCAAATACAGCCTCCCTCACAACTTCCTATAGAAGCCTCCCAACCAGGTCAACCCCAGTGCAACCAAACACTCTAAATCAAAACACCCATGCCACATCCAATGCCCCCACCCACTACATTACAAACTCCACCCCCACAGCAACAACCCATAGTTCCTTACCAGGTCTCCCACTTCCCCAACCCCAATACACCTCCCAGACCACAGTCTTAGAAAAGAAGTTGAAGGTGTGGTATACAAATGCAGATGGAATAACAAACAAGTATGAGGAGTGGCACGAAAGAATCAAGGAGACATCCCCAGACATAATAGCACTCACAGAAACAAAACTAACCAGAATAATAGATTCAATCTTTCCATCCGGATATCAAATCCTCAGGAAAGACAGAGGGAGGAGAGGGGAAGGAGGAGTTGCACTGCTCATTAAAAACCAGTGGGGTTTTGAGAAAATGGAAGGAATGGATGGCACGGGCGAAAGGGACTACTTAGTAGGAACAATCCAGTCTGAGGGACATAAGGTGATAATTGCAGTAATGTACAACCCACCACAGAACTGCAGGAGACCAAGAGAAGAATATGATGAGAGCAACAGAGCAATGATCGACACACTAGCCGAGGTGGCCAGGAGAGCACACATGGGGGGAGCAAAGTTACTAGTTATCGGTGATTTCAATCACAAGGAGATTGACTGGGAAAACCTGCAGCCCCATGGGGGTCCCAAAACATGGAGAGCCAAGATGATGGATGTGGTACTGGAAAACCTCATGCATCAACATGTTAAGAGACATTACCAGAGAGAGAGGAGAGGATGAACCAGCAAGACTGGACCTTGTATTCACCTTGAGTAGTTCGGACATCGAGGGTATCATGTATAAAAGGCCCCTGGGAGCTAGTGATCATGTGGTTCTGTGCTTTGACTACATAGTTGAGCTCCAAGTGGAGAGAGTAGCAGGAATAGGCTGGGAAAAACCAAACTACAAAAGGGGGAACTACTCAGGCATGAGGAACTTCCTTCAAGACATTCAGTGGGAGAGGGAACTGACAGGAAAACCAGTACAAGAAATGATGGACTATGTGGCAACAAAATGCAAGGAGGCAGAGGAGAGGTTTGTTCCCAAGGGAAACAGAAATAATGGGAAGAACAGAACGAGTCCTTGGTTCACCCAAAGGTGTAGGGAGGCAAAAACTAGGTGTACTAGAGAATGGAAAAGGTACAGAAGACAGAGAACTCAGGAAAATAAAGAGATTAGCCGAAGAGCCAGAAACGAATATGCACAGATAAGAAGGGAGGCTCAGAAACAATATGAAAATGACATAGCATCAAAAGTAAAGACTGACCCGAAGCTGTTGTACAGCCACATCAGGAGGAAAACAACAGTCAAGGACCAGGTAATCAGACTGAGGAAGGGTGATGGGGAATTCACAAGAAACGACCGAGAGGTATGTCGGGAGCTCAACACAAGATTTAAAGAGGAATTTACAGTGGAAACCAGTAGGACTCCAGGAAATCAGAACAGGGGGGCACACCAGCAAGTGCTGGATGAGGTACATATAACCAAGGAGGAGGTGAAGAAGCTGCTATGCGAACTTGACACCTCAAAGGCGGTGGGACCAGACAACATCTCTCCATGGGTCCTTAAAGAGGGAGCAGAGATATTGTGTGAGCCATTAACAAAGATCTTCAACACATCATTTGAAACTGGGCAACTCCCTGAGGTATGGAAAATGGCAAATGTAGTCCCAATTTTTAAAAAGGGAGACAGACATGAGGCACTAAACTACAGACCTGTATCACTAACGTGTATAGTATAGAAGATCATCAGGAGGAGAGTGGTGGAGCACCTGGAAAGAAACAAGTGTATAATTGACAACCAGCACGGTTTCAGGGAAGGAAAATCCTGTGTCACAAACCTACTAGAGTTTTATGACAAGGTGACAGAAGTAAGACAAGAGAGAGAGGGGTGGATCGACTGCATATTTTTGGACTGCAAGAAGGCCTTCGACACAGTTCCTCACGGGAGGTTACTGCAAAAGCTAGAGGATCAGGCACACATAACAGGAAAGGCACTGCAATGGATCAGAGAATACCTGACAGGGAGGCAACAACGAGACATGGTACGCGACGAGGTGTCAGAGTGGGCGCCTGTGACAAGCGGGGCTCCACAGGGGTCAGTCCTAGGACCTGTGCTGTTCTTGGTATATGTGAACGACATAACGGAAGGGATAGACTCAGAAGTGTCCTTGTTTGCAGATGATGCGAAGTTAATGAGAAGAATCAAATCGGATGAGGATCAGGCAGGACTACAAAGAGACCTGGACAGGCTACAAGCCTGGTCCAGCAACTGGCTCCTTGAATTTAACCCTGCCAAATGCAAAATCATGAAGATTGGGGAAGGGCAAAGAAGACCGCAGACACAATATAGTTTAGATGGCCAAAGACTGCAAACCTCACTCAAGGAAAAAGATCTGGGGTGAGTATAACACCGAGCATATCTCCTGAGGCGCACATCAATCAGATAACTGCTGCAGCATATGGGCGCCTGGCAAACCTACGGATAGCGTTCCGATACCTCAATAAGGATTCGTTTAAGACTCTGTATACCATTTACGTCAGGCCCATACTGGAGTATGCAGCACCAGTTTGGAACCCACACCTAGTCAAGCACGTCAAGAAATTAGAGAAAGTACAAAGGTTTACAACAAGACTAGTCCCAGAGCTACGGGGATTGTCCTACGAAGAAAGGTTGAGGGAAATCGGCCTGACGACACTGGAGGACAGGATGGTCAGGGGAGACATGATAACGACATATAAAATACTGCGCGGAATAGACAAGGTGGACAAAGACGGGATGTTCCAGAGAAGGGACACAGACACAAGAGGTCACAATTGGAAGTTGAAGACTCAGATGAATCAAAGGGATGTTAGGAAGTATTTCTTCAGTCATAGAGTAGTCAGGCCGTGGAATAGCCTAGAAAGTGACGTAGTGGAGGCGGGAACCATACATAGTTTTAAGGCGAGGTATGATAGAGCTCATGGGGCAGGGAGAGAGAGGACCTAGTAGCAATCAGCGAAGAGACGGGGCCAGGAGCTGTGACTCGACCCCTGAAACCACAAATAGGTGAGGTGAGTACACACACACACTCATACACAAACTTATACACACACACACACACACACACACACACTCATACACACACACACACACACACACACACACACACACACACACACACACACACACACACACACACACACACACACACACACACTCATACACATACACACGCACAAACACACACACACACACACACACACAAACACACACACACACACACACACAAACACACACACACACACACACACACAAGCACACACACACACACACACACACACACACACACACACACACACACACACACACACACACACACACACACACACACACACACACACACACACACATAGTTTTAAGGCGAGGTATGATAAAGCTCATGGAGCAGGGAGAGAGAGGACCTAGAAGCAATCAGTGAAGAGGCGGGGCCAGGAGCTATGAATCGACCCCTGCAACCACAAATAGGTGAGTACAAATAGGTGAGTACACACGCACACACACAGTGGGCGCCTGTGATGAGTGGAGTTCCACATGGGTCAGTCCTAGGACCGGTGCTGTTTCTGGTATAAGTGAATGACATGACTGAAGGGATAAACCCAGAAGTGTCCCTGTTTGCAGACAATGTGAAGCTAATAAGGAGAATTCTATCGGATGGGGATCAGGAAGGACTACAAAGGAATCTGGACAGGCTGTAAGCCTGGTCCAGCAACTGGCTCCTGGAGTTTAACCCCACCAAGTCCAAAGTCATGAAGATTGGGGAAGGGCAAAGAAGACCGCAGACAGAGTACATTCTAGGGAGCCAAAGACTGCAAATCTTACTCAAGGAAAGGATCTTGGGGTGAGTATAATACCGAGAATATCTCCTGAGGCGCACATCAACCAAATAACTGCTGCAGCATTTGAGCGCCTGGCAAACCTAAGAATAGCATTCCGACACCTCAGTAAGGAATCGTTCAAGACTACACCGTGTACGTTAGGCCCATACTGGAGTATGCAGCACCAGTTTGGAACCCACACCTGGTGAAGCAAGCCAAGAAATTAGAGAAAGTGCAAAGATTTGCAACAAGGCTAGTCCCGAAGCTAAGGGGCATGTCCTATGAGGAGAGGTTAGGGGAAATCGACCTGAAAACACTGGAGGATAGGAGGGACATGATAACGACATATAAAATACTTAGAGGAATTGACAAGGTGGATAAGGACAATATGTTTTAGAGATGGGACAGAGCAACAAGGGGTCACAATTGGAAGTTGAAGACCCAGATGAGTCACAGGGATGTTAGGAAGTATTTTTTCAGTCATAGAGTTGTCAGGAAGTGGAATGGTCTGGAAAGTGATATAGTGGAGGCAAGATCCATACATAGTTTCAAGAAGAGGTATGATAAAGCTCATGGAGCAAGAACAGAGCGGAGCTAGTAACGACTAGTGAAGAGACGGAGTCCAGGAGCAATGAATTGACCCTTTCAACCACAATTAGGTAAGTACACAGTTCCTCACAATAGATTAGTGCTAAAGCTAGAGGAGCAGACAGGAATAACAGGAAAGGTACTGCAGTGGATCAGAGAATACCGGAAAGAAGCGAGGGATGGAACATGACGAAGTGTCAGTGTGGGCGCCTGTGACGAGCGGGGTTCCACAAGGGTCAGTTCTAGGGCCGGTGCTATTTCTGGTATATGTGAATGACATGACGGAAGGGCTAGATTCAGAGATGTCCCTGTTTGCAGACGACGTGAAACTAATGGAAAGAATTCAAGTGGATGAGGATCAGGTGGAACTACAAAAGGAACTGGACAAGCTGCAAGCCTGGTCCAACAATTGGCTCCTGGAAGTCATGAAGATTGGGGAAGGTCAGAGAAGACCACCGGCAGAGTACAGGCTAGGGGGGCCAAAGACTACAAACCTCGCTCAATGAAAAGGATCTTAGAGTGAATATAATACCAAGCACATCTCATGAGCGTTCAGTGAAGAGGCGGGGCTAGGAGCTGATTCTCGACCCCTGCAACCACAATTAGGTGAGTACATCAACCGAATAACTGCTGCAGTTTATGGGCGCCTGGCAAACCTAAGAACAGCGTTTCGACACCTTAACATGGAAACATTTAAGACTGCACACCGTGTACTTCAGGCCCATATTGGAGTGTGCAGCACCAGTATGGAACCCACACCTGGTCAAACACATCATGAAAGTAGAGAAAGTGCTAAGATTTGCAGCAAGACTAGTCCCGGAGCCAAGGAGTATGTCCAACGAGGAGAGGTTAAGGGAAATCGACCTGACGACATCGTAGGACATAAGAGATAGGGGGGACATGATAACGACATATACAATACTGATAGGAACTGACAAGGTGGCTAGGGATAGAATGTTTCTGAGATGGGACACAGCAACAAGAGGTCACAACTGGAAGTTGAAAACTCAGATGAGTCACAGGAATGTTAGGAAGTGGAACAATCTGGAAAGTGATGAATTACAGGAAGGATCCGTACATAGATTTAAGAAATGCGATAAAGCCCATGAAACAAGTAGGGACTGAACCTAGTGACGACCAATAAAGAGGCGGGGCCAGGAGCTGTGAATCGACCCCTGCAAGCACAAATAGTAGGTAAGTACTACAGATACGTACACATACACACACACTGGGAGGTGTATATCCCAGTGTATTCTGAGGTGTGTGTGTGTGTGTGTGTGTGTGTGTACTCACCTATTTGTGGTTGCAGGGGTCGAGTCCTAGCTCCTGTGTGTGTGTGTGTGTGTGTGTGTGTGTGTGTGTGTGTGTGTGTGTGTGTGTGTGTGTGTGTGTGTGTGTGTGTGTGTGTGTGTGTGTGTGTGTGTGTGTGTGTGTGTGTGTGTGTGTGTGTGTGTGTGTCGTGCCGAATAGGTAAAACTTGCTATTTTGGCTTAAATAGCAACGCCCTTCTTGCCGAATAAGGAAAGCGAAAATTTGTATATACAATAACTTCGCAAAAATCATTCTGAACCTAACGAAAAAAATATATTTCATTGTAAACTTATCTAAAATATATTTAGTTGGATTAGGCTAAATTAAATTGGGCTTGTTATAATAGGGTTAGGTAAGTTTTCTAGGGTTCTTTTGGTACAAAATTATTAATTTTTACATTAGCATAAATGAAAAAAATATATCTTTAATTGTATAAGAGAAAATTTTGGAAAGGACTTAATTTTAAATAACCAGTTTTACCTATATATATCATGCAGACATGGTCATGAGGTTCAGTTGTTCAATCTAAACATCAGAACGAGGAAATGTGATTTAAGTGACTTTGACCGTGAAATGGTGCAGGTGCCAGACGAGGGTGTATCTCAGAGCTGATCTGGGATATTCACACACAACAGTCTCTAAAGTTTATAGAGAATGGTATGAAAAAGCATAAAGCATCCAAAGGCAGCAGTTCTGTGAGCAAAAATTGCATTGTTAAGACAAGAAGATGACAGTAACTTAACCACACATTATAAAGTAACAGAAGTAAGACACGAGAGAGAGAGGGGTGGGTTGATTGCATCTTCTTGGACTGCAAGAAGGCCTTTCACAGTTCCTCATAAGAGATTAGTGCAGAAGCTAGAGGATCAGGCGTGTATAACAGGAAGGGCACTGCAATGGATCAGAGAATACCTGACAGGGAGGCAACAACGAGTCATGGTACATGATGAGGTATCACAGTGAGCACCTGTGACGAGCGGGGTCCCACAGTGGTCGGTCCTAGGGCCAGTGCTATTTTTGGTATATGTGAACGACATGATGGATGGGTTAGACTCAGAAGTGTTCCTGTTCGCATATAATGTGAAGTTAATGAGGAGAATTAAATCAGATGAGGATCAGGCAGGACTTCAAAGAGACCTGAACAGACTGGACACCTGGTCCAGCAACTGGCTTCTCGAATTTAACCCTGCCAAATGCAAAGTCATGAAGATCGGGGAAGGGCACAGAAGACCGCAGACGGAGTATAGGCTAGGTGGCCAAAGACTGCAAACCTCACTCAAGGAGAAAGATCCTGGGGTGAGTATAACACGGAGCACGTCTCCGGAAGCACACATAAACCAGGTAACTGCTGCAGCATATGGGCGCCTAGCAAACTTGAGAACAGCGTTCCGTTACCTTAGTAAGGAATCGTTTAAGACACTGTACACCGTGTACGTCAAGCCCATACTGGAGTATGTAGCACTTGTTTGGAACCCGCACTTGATCAAGCACGCCAAGAAATTAGAGAAAGTGCAAAGGCTTGCGACAAGGATAGTTCCAGAGCTAAGGGGAATGTCCTATGAAGAAAGGTTAAGGGAAATCGGCCTGACGACACTGGAGGACAGGAGGGTCAGGGGAGACATCATAACGACATATAAAATACTGCGAGGAATAGGCAAGGTGGACAAAGACAGGATGTTCCAGAGAGGGGACACAGAAACAAGAGGTCACAATTGGAAGTTGAAGAGTCAGATAAGTCAAAGGGATGTTAGGAAGTATTTCTTCAGTCACAGAGTTGTCAGGCAGTGGAATGGCCTAGAAAGTGGCGTAGTGGAGGCGGGAACCATACATAGTTTTAAGAACGAGGTTTGATAAAGCTCATGGAGCAGGGAGAGAGAGGACCCAGTAGCAACCAGTGAGGAGGCGGCGCCAGGAGCTAAGAATCGACCCCTGCAACCACAAATAGGCGAGTACATTACAACTAAGATATACAGAAGAGCATCTCTGAATGCACAACACATCGAACCTTGAAGTGGTTGGGTCACAGCAGCAGAAGATCACACCGGGTCCACTCCTGTCAGCTAAGTACAGGAAACTGAGGCTACAGTGGGCTCAGGCTGTCCAAAACTGGACAGCTGAAGACGAAAAGCATCGTCTGGTCTGAGGAATCACGATTTCTGCTGCGACATGCAGATGGTAGGTTCAGAATTTAGCATAAAAAACATGAATCCATCCTACCTTGTGTCAACGGTTCAGGCTGGTGGTGGTGGTGGTGTAATAGTGTGGAGAATGTTGACCTGATACACATTAGTTCCCATGATACAAACTGAGCATCGTTTAAATGCTACAGTTTACCCAAGTATTGTTGCTGACCATATGTATCCCATTATGGCCACAATCTACCCATGATATCTTAATAGCTTTCATAAAGAAGACATGAGACAAATATTCGGAGTAAAACTTACCTTATGAAAGTACAAAATGTATGGAATTGTCTAACAATTAAACGGATAACTAAAGCTAGTTATTTACCAATGTTGAGTTTGTTTTTCTGAGGTGGCAGAATAATAATAATAATTATTATTATTATTATTATTATTATATTCATGAAGAAGGTGTCAATCTGTAGTGGTCATATAGCACCTGGTGAATGGAAGATAATCAAGTATGATCCGAGGAAGAGGAGGATAGTTCCACTTCCTTGGATCAAGAGCCCATCAGTATCAAGGTACAGCCTCCTTCTCAAGAGTATAACTGACAGAAATGATAACTAACATAAATGAATACATTTGTAATGTTTAGATATTTCAGTTAGGCTATGTTTTGCTCTCCGGAGTCTATTAAGCCTCAGTGTACGTAACAGGACAGAACAGTGAACATATATGCAGCGATAAAGTGAGATGAAACAGCAGGTGACAAAAGGTGAGGTCATTAGGTTTAAAAGTAAAAGGTAATTAAAGAAAGTATAAACTGATCATTTATATCCAGTGATAGCAGTGTTGTGGGGTCTGAAGATAATTTTTGTTAATACCTCTGAGATGTAGAAGCTTCTGCTGTTTTGAGTGATCATGTCTGATGTGAGAGAAGCTTCCAGACACTTCTTATGAAGCTAAGCTTACAACCTTTCATTTCATGAGATAGTTATGAGTTATGACGAACCATCAAGTGATGCAACAATCCCTGAATAGCTCATCATAACTCATAATCATCTCATGAAGTGGAAGTATACCATGCAATCTGAAAATCATGAGATGTGTCTGGAAGCCTCTGTCATATCAGTCATGGACACATTCACTCAAAACAGTGAGTCAAAGCTTCAGCATTTCAGAGGTAGGTTAGTTGGCTAAATAATGGGATTTATAGTTTATCGACTACACGAGGGGTCATTGAGGCTACACATAACCTGTTCATCACCAGTCACAAATATTTTAGTCCCCAAAATAGGGATTAAAATAAACTCTGCATGTATTCACTAAGAGATGTGCACATACGTACATATCTCAGGATCATCTTAAAACCCCACAACATAACATATATATAAGCTCATTTTATACTACTTCGTCAGACCACCAATGATTTCACTTTCTGTCACCTGCCACTTCGCCTCACTTTACTGATGTATATACACTCATTGTTCTGTCCTGGTAAGTATGCTTGATAAGTCTCCCTGCAAACTAAAAGTAACCTGAATAGAATATCCAAACGTTGTAAAATGTGTCCACTGACATGGATTAATTTTCGGTATATATACGTACTGTATATCATTTATACTCTTAAAAACGATAATACTGACATGCATAATAATATATAGAATAATTAAGTAACAACTGACAATACTGAGAGACCAACAAGTGAAATTATTTGTATTATCACATACAATGAAAAGTTGGCTACGAATTTCAAGAAGTTTCTGTACAAAGTTGAGTGCTTATTTTAAAAGCTGATATCCTGCCTCAGATAATTTGAATGTCCAGCCCAATGTAAGGTATCCTCCCACCTCCAAGGAAGCCACCCGCAACAGCTGATCAACACCCAGTCAACAACTGCTAGGCAAATAGGGAGTAGGAGATGAAAGGAGAATTGCCCATATGTCTCGTCCCGCCTGAGAATCGATTCTGGGTTCCGTCGGTTGTGAGACAAACACTGTACCAGTGAGCTACAGGTCATCTGTTATACGTATAGAACAGGAACTATGAGGGAGCTCTAACCGGATTAGAAATTGTTTCATGTATTTCTAGATGGGTTAGAAAATTGTTTTGATTTCGTAATTATAAGGACAGTCCAAACGTTACCTAAGCCTAGAACACCACAAAATCTAAATTCTGCCCTGCCTAGAAATGTACGTATATACACAGATGGTTTATCACTGCATTCATAGAGAAGGGAAGCGCTAAACCTGCATGGGTTATACAGTGCCTGGGGAAAAAGGAGGCAATCAGGTTTGATTCAAGAAGGGAAGTTCAGCATCAAGGAACCTCCCGTGAGGGGAGAGATACTTTAATCTTCGAGATGAGAGTCGCCTTGACTTTGTGTCTAGAAGACTGCCAGCATTATTGATCTTAGCTTAGTGATGTTCTCTAAACCTGACAAAGTAGTTTAGAGACTATTTGAATTAACTCCAGAGGGTTAATAACCAAATATAACCCAAACCAGGGAGGGTCGCGTCTATTGGGGTCATTAGGTCCTCCAGTAAAACGACATGACAGCAGTCCACTAACTCTTAGGTATCTATTTACTAGTAGGTAACAAAATAAACAGGAGTTAGGAGACTTGCTCATCTGTCTCGCCCCACCCGGAATTAAACCAGTGTCCTTTCCGGTTGTCAGCCCAACGGTCTACCATGGAACTGACAGCTACATCAGTGTCAGTACATAAATATATTGCTGTTAGTACATAATCTGTAAAGCATAATCATTGATATATATATATATATATATATATATATATATATATATATATATATATATATATATATATATATATATATATTTTGATCCAAGGAATGGGAGAATAGATACAATTTCTTGTATTAAGAGTCCCTCACAGGTATCAGGCACTACCTTTAGGGAAAAAATAATCTTAGATACATAGACCGGTGTAGACTACAGGAAAAAGTATAAACAAACGTCACATATTGTGAAGACGAGGCTTTAAACCTAACAAAGTGATCTATGTCACTGTTAATAAATGTCACTGTATAACTGCGATATATAATCATTCTCTAAACTAACTGCGTAGCTGTAGCATACATATTTACTAGAAAAAACAAGCAAAGTTGAGGGAATTTGCAAACACGTCAATATGCCTTCCAGCCGGCGAAGCGGTAACTTAAAAAAACTCGAATCCCGCCCATTCCCCCCCCCCCCACGAGGTGTTGTAAGTCTGGGCTAAATAATGGCTTGATATTATTAAATAATTTTGTTGTATATAACCTGTTAGGTTAATAAGCTTAGTTGCTAAATACACACCTGAATATAAGATGATGATGTATTAGTCACTGCAGTCATGAGTCAGCATCACACTGCCAAGGTCATGGTTTTCAGACTTCCAAATTGTAATGTTTTGATGGGCCTCTTTAGTGAAGGTACGGGCAGAATAATGGCGTTGTGTGACACAGCACTTTGCTAATGCTTTTTCACACCCCTATGCTACAGAATCTACAGGTGTAAAGAATTTCTTGGCATGCAATGGCAACATATGTCATAATGTTCTCAAATTCCTATAGGCCAGGACTTGGGTACACCCTATTGTTTTATCAATACACAAATATATAAATGTGTTTGTGTCTCGGATATATAAATGTCACTATATATATATGGCCTGATGCAACTGTACCATATTATCTATCACTCTTTCAAGTAATATAATTAATGTTATCTATTATTGTAAAAATTTATCACTGTATCACTGATTTTAAGTTCTTAGTGGTTTTAATACTTTACTGTGTCAATACATATATCACTGTACAAATACATTAATGCATAACTGGAGAATTATATCACTATGTTCATTGTACCATTAACTAGATCACTACATCATATAAAATACCGTGGCCTTTCTGTACAGCAATAGTACTTAACTACTTGGCTGTATGGAACAGCAGCTGGCTGTATTATGGACTGACAGCTAGCAGCAATACTGTAGTGTGTCCCTGCGGCATGGCTGGCCCTGCATGGGGTGTGTCGGCTCTGCTGCCTCTGCTGGAGTGCCAGTGTCTAGTTCTGTCACGGTTCCAGAAGTGTTTCACGTGCTGTGCGCGCGTGTGCCGGGGTGAGTGGATTGCGTGCGTGTGGATATACCTTGCCGTGTGTGTGTACGTGTATGTGTGTGTTGGAGTAGGTGTCGGCAGAGAATGTGGTTGGCGGCGCGACCAGCGGTACACAAAACTATTGATCTGCCAAGAGAATCATGTGTGGGTCGCGGTCATAGCCTCCTCTCCGGCACCACTGACGTCACCTCCACCAGCTGCTCGCGGATTTTGTTTTCCTTTTTTCCCCGCGGTTTATCAACAGGAAAACTCAAAAACATTAAACGATTGGATGCCTCCCTATCAGTTGTTTGTGTATTTAAATTGACTAAAGAAGGAGAAGGTTTCCAAGCAATGCTGTGACTGGAGCCATGATTTTTAAAAGGATGAAAAGCCCTTCCTGTCTGTAATTTTACACAGAAAATGGGTTTAAAATCTGCCGGAGAACACCAAAGAGAAGCACAAAATAAACGATAAAACTCATACTATCCAATCATTTGAACAGGCCAACAGATTGTGTTAAACTTTACTGAGTAGGCATATATATAAACATCAAAGAATATATATTCATTCCTTCAGATGCATTTTAGTGACATACAGAAGAAAACGTATGTTCCTTCTACACTGATGAGCGGGAACTTTGGTTAAGAGAGTTTAAAATCATCTCCCTATAGTTGAGCGTGTGTATGTGTGTGTATATATATATATATATATATATATATATATATATATATATATATATATATATATATATATATATATATATATATATATATATATATATATATATATATATATATATATATATATATATATATATATACACACATACACACGCACCCACCTGGAGGTTCAAAACTCAGATGAGGCACAGGGATTAAGGAAGTATTTCTTCAGTCTTGGAGTTGTTAGGAAGTGGAATAATCTGGAGAGTGTAGTGGAAACAGGATTAATACATAGCTTTATGAAGAGGTACGACAAGGCTCTTGAAGCAGGGAGAGACTGGACCTAGTAGTGGCTAGCGAAGAGGCGGGTCCAGTAGCTATGACACGACTCCTACAACCGCATATAGGTGAGTACACATATAAGGTAGCCTCTCTTCCCAGCTCATACCCATTAACTTTGTACTCAGATATATGCGGTTGCAGGGGTCGGGTCGATCCACAGCTCCTGGCCCCGAATGTGCATGCGTTCGTACGTGTGTGTGCGCGCGCGCTCGGACACTACAAACGGATGGTATGTTTACAAACATCAAAAGATAAGTATCAGAGCCGCCATGTATTGTGCAATTGTTGAGAATACCTGAGCTGAAATACCTCACTCAGCCTTCCTGGAATATTATCGTTAGGATTCGAACATATGCAGTGTATATACGAAAAAAATTTACGTAATCAGAAAATATATCTTCCTTATACTATATATATATATATATATATATATATATATATATATATATATATATATATATATATATATATATATATATATATATATATATATATATATATATATTGCAAAACAACCACAGGGTTAGTTGAATGATAGCTCTAGGCCTTTTTTGTTGCAATCAACACATCTTCAGGAGCTTGCAATGTTGCAGAAACGAGTAGGAAGTCCAGGTGTATGTACACCATTAATCAGAAAAATACGGATTCTCCACATTCCTCGAGCGTGTGAACACACTGTCATTAAACACTATCTTTCAGTACAACTTTGATGGTCCACCGCTGGTGCTGTCATAGCTATCTTTCTTGCTGCTATAGTCAGGAATAAATCGTGTATATTATTTTGTAGCGTTGCCAACGTTCACTACATTATGTTTACTATGTAAACATTACTGGTACTGATCAAGCACTTCTGTATATTATTAGTGGACAGTACTGTGAGGTGAGTGTGTTGAGCCTCTTCTGCACGTATGTGGCATTGCCTTTGCGTTATCATAAATATCTAAACTCTCTGTTGTAATTATAAATATATATATACTTGTACAGAAACTAGTAAAAAAAATTAAATCACTACCAGTGAGAGGTTATTCCTTGTAGCATCACACTACTGCTATCGCCCTCGTGTAATTTTATGGAAACGCCCATGTAGACCATGGTGAACATATGTTACAATTTTCTCCTGTAATCGTCTGTTATTTAATTAATCCACTGCTCATTTTGACAGATGTCCGTACGTAACACACTGTCAGACCTGCTGGAGGAAATCAAGTTGATACAGCAGCTAATGCATTGTAACCATTATATTAACAACCCTCCTTCGTGATAGGTATGTTATATAAAGTTAGATGCTCCTCTAACCTTGTAAAATTGTATATAAGTCGCCGTAGCTGTACAAGACGGATTATTAAATTGATTAAATAAATAAGCCGAGTTGTTTCACCAATTTAAATATGTCACAATGATTTTATTCGGTTTGCCTAAATTTAATCTACATAACGTACTTTTCATGTTCCCATAACATGTGTGCCCTCAAAACCAATGTTAAAAAAATTGCATATCACGTGCCCAAAGCCTAAATAGAAACGTATTAACCGGCCACATGAAAGTAGTACTTGAAATCTGTCACACTAAACAAACAATTTCCATATGTCCGATCTAATGCTTTGTTATTGCAATACCGTATAAACTTACTACCCGATAGATTCCTTAACATCAGCCGGTTTCATTATCCATCAACTGTTTTCAACCAAGATAAGGCATTCCAAGAGGAAAAACCCAGCCATCATCACTCAGTCCTAGCTCTTTCCAGAAGGGCACAATTATTAAGACTCAAATAACTTCAACATCCCCACCCATCCTGCAGAATATACTTCCCATCTCTAGAATAACATACCTACACATTCTTCAGAGTGCAGGCACTGTACTTCCTACCGCCAGAAGAACATCCCCACCCATCATTCAGAGTGCAGACATTGTACTTCCTACCGCCAGAAGAACATCCCCACCCATCATTCAGAGTGCAGACATTGTACTTCCTACCGCCAGAAGAACATCCCCATCCATCATTCAGAGTGCAGACATTGTACTTCCTACCGCCAGAACATCCCCACCCATCATTCAGAGTGCAGACATTGTACTTCCTACCGCCAGAAGAACATCCCCACCCATCATTAAGAGTGCAGACACTGTACTTCCTACCGCCAGAAGAGCATCCCCACCCATCATTCAGAGTGCAGGCACTGCACTTCTCACCACCAGAACAACATCAAGCAATCTACTTCTCATGTTCAGAACTCCGGTCCATCTAACCGATCTCATGAATCTCCTGTAAATACTGATAGTGTCGTGTTCACACAGATAACACGTCAAATTCCCAAAAACCTACCAGTGTAAACTCTGATGTAACACGCTCACAGATGCATCTTTGATGCTCAAGACCCTACCTAACAAATTATTTTTATTATTCATTGGAAAGTGCTAAATTCATAGGGGTTATGCAGCGTCTGGGGAACAGGGAGTGATTAGATTTCATCCAAGGAAGGGGGAACGTAGTTTCAGTTCCCTGGACTAAGAACCCTTCAACAGCAGCATACCTCTCCCAAAATTCCTTCTCTCAGTTACTTAATCAATATTTCCAGTGCTTCAATTCCTGCCGACTCATCAGTCTTCTTCATTCACTGCGGCTGCGTTTATCGAATCATTTTATTCAGTTTTTTAACAGTCTAGCAATTCTACCGTTTTGTCTCGTGCATTTTATTGCATTTTCAGCGATGTTCATAGTTTTAAACTAACTCCAACGAAAAAAATGTCGGAAACCACTATTGAATATATCCTCGTTTTCTTCAAGTCCTCAGAAGAGAGTCTATGGGGTGACTGATTCTGCTGGGTGTGATTACCAGTCTTGGATTTTTGTTCTAAGGCATTAGAGATGTTCTCTCTCTTTTTTAAATCAAGTCTAGTGATAACTTCTATAGATTTAGTACTTTACAATGAATGTAATAATGATGTTTGAAGGTGTCTGACGTATTGCTACTATTGTAGCTTTATTATTATGTTCATGGGAACCGCTAAACCCACAGGTGACACATGGTGCCTGGAAATAGAAAGCAACCAGGTTTGATACGAGGAAGGGAAGATTAGATCCTGCTCCTCCGATCAAGAGTTCTTCAAGGGTGTGGAGGCGCCTCCCTTGAAGGGTAACTACAGGAAGCGCCGAGCAAGCATTGATACTGAACGTCAGGCTTCAACGTGGATATCTGATCCTATCCTTCATTACATTCAGTATTGTTAATGGACATTCACTTCTAATTGAATTATATATGCGTGTGTTTGTGTGTACTCATCTAATTGTTGTTGCAGGGGTCGAGTCATAGCTCCTGGTCCCGCCTCTTCACTGGTCGCTACGAGGTCCTCTGTCTCCCTGCTCCATGAGCTTTATCATACCTCATCTTAAAACTATGTATGGATTCTTCTTCCACTACCTCACTTTCCAGACTATTCCACTTTCTGACAACTCTTTGACTGAAGAAATATTTCCTAGCACTAAATTTGATTCATCTGAGACGTCAACTTCGAATTGTGATGCCATTTTGCTGTGTCCCATCTCTGTAATATCTTGTCTTTGTCCACTTTGTCAATTCCTCGTGGTATTTTATATGTCATTATCATGTCCCCCCTTATCCCTCCTGTCCTCCAGTGTGGTTGGGTTGATTTGTGTGTACTCACCTATTTGTGGTTGCAGGGGTCGATGCATAGCTCCTGGCCCCGCCTCTTCACTGATTGCTACTAGGTCCTCTCTCTCTCTGCTCCATGAGCTTAATCAAACCTCGTTTCAAAACTATGTATGGTTCCTGCCTCCACTACGTCACTTTCTAGGCTATTCCACTTCCTGACAACTCTGTGACTGAAGAAATACTTCCTAACATCCCTTTGACTCATAGGAGTCTTCAACTTCCAATTTTGACGCCTTGTTTCTGTGTCCCATTTCTGGAACATCCTGTCTTTGTCCACTTTGTCAATTCCTCGCAGTATTTTATATGTCGTTATCATGTCTCCCCTGACCCTCCTGCCTTCCAGTGTCGTCAGGCCGATTTCCCTTAACCTTTCTTCGTAGGACAATCCCCTTAGCTCTGGAACCAGCCTTGTTGCAAACCTTTGCACTTTCTCTAATTTCTTAACGTGCTTGACTAGGTGTGGGTTTCAAACTGGTGCTACATGCTCTAATATGGTCCTGACGTATGTAGTGTACAGAGGTTTGAATGATTCCTTACTGAGGTATCGGAACGCTATTCTTAGGTTTGCCAGACGCCCATATGCTACAACAGTTATCTGATTGATGTGCGTCTCAGGAGATGTGCTTGGTATTATACTCACCCCAAGATCTTTTTCCTTGAGTGAGGTTTGCAGTCTTTGGCCACCTAGATTATACTCTGTCTGCGGTCTTCTTTGCCCTTCCCCGATCTTCATGACTTTGCATTTGGCGGGGTTAAATTCAAGGAACCAGTTGCTGCACCAGGCTTGTAGCCTGTCCAGGTCTCTTTGTAGTCCTGCCTGATCCTCGACCAATTTATTTCTCCTCATTAACTTCACATCATCTGCAAATAGGGACACTTCTGAGTTTATCCCTTACATCATATCATTATACCAGAAACAACACCGGACCTAGGACTGACCCCTGTGGAATCCCACTCGTCACAGGCACCCACTCTGACACCTCGTCACGTACCATCACTCTCGCCTCCCTGTCAGGTATTCTCTGATCCACTGCAGTATCTTTCCTGTTATACGTACCTGATCCTCTCTTGTATGGAACTGTGTCGAAAGCCTTCTTGCAGTTCAAGATAATGTAGTTTACCCACCCCTCTCTGACTTACTTCCGTTACCTTGTCATAAAACTCCAGTAGGTTTGTGTCACGCGATTTCCCTTCATTGAAAGTACTCACCTAATTGTGGTTGCAGGGGTTGAGACTTAGCTCCTGGCCCCGCTTCTTTACTGATCGCTACTAGATCCTCTCTCCCTGCTCCATGAGCTTTATCATATCTAGTCATAAAGCTATGTATGGCTTCTGCCTCCACTACATTACCTGCTAGACTTCCTGACAACTCTATGACTGAAGAAATACTTCCTAACATCCCTTTGACTCATCTGAGTCTTCAACATCCAATTGTTTCTGTGTCCCCTCTCTGGAACATCCTGTATTTGTCCACCTTATCTATTCCACACAGTATTTTGTATGTCGTTATCATGCCTTCACTAACCCTCCTGTCCTCCAGTGTCGTCAGGCCGATTTCCCTTAAGTGTGCTTTTTTGTCGTGTATAAGCTTGCTCTTTTGTAGGTACTCCACCACTCTTCTGATAATCTTCTCCATGACTTTGCATACATGTCAGTGACACTCGTCTATAGTTTAATGTCACGTGTCTGTCTCCCATCTTAAAGATTGGGACTACATTTGCCGTCTTCCATACCTCAGGTAGTTGCCCAGTTTCAATGGATGTGTTGAAGACTGTTGTTAGTGGCACACACAGCGTCTCTGCTTCCTCAGGACCCACTGAGAGTTGTCCGGTCCCACCGCTTTTGAGGTATCTAGTTAAGTGTATGCGTGTGTGTGTGTGCACTTACCTAGTTGTACTCACCTAGTAGTGGTTGCAGGGGTCGCGTCACAGCTCCTCGCCCCGCCTCTTCACTGGCCGCTACTATGTCACTCTTCCTACTCCATGAGCTTTATCATACCTCTTCTTAAAGCTATGTATGGAACCTGCCTCCAGTGTGTGTGTGTGTGTGTGTGTGCATACTCACCTATTTGTACTCACCTATTTGTGGTACCCCATGAGCTTTATCATACCTCGCCTTAAAACTATGTATGGTTCCCGCCTCCACTACGTCACTTTCTAGGCTATTCCATGGCCTGACTACTCTATGACTGAAGAAATACTTCCTAACACCCCTTTGATTCATCTGAGTCTTCAACTTCCAATTGTGACCTCTTGTGTCTGTGTCCCTTCTCTGGAACATCCCGTCTTTGTCCACCTTGTCTATTCCGCGCAGTATTTTATATGTCGTTATCATGTCTCCCCTTCTCAGTAGTAGTACCAGTTCCTAGTAACCAGTTACCAGTAACCAGTGTACCAGTAGATGACTCACTACCAACCGTCTGTGTGAATCACTGACTGTTATTCACATTGCTGCTGACCATAGCATGTTTTCAAAGACCGCCCACCCGTAGGCACTGGTGAGTCAGTCTAAGACAGGGTGCAGAGAGAGGCAGGTCGGCTGTTGGTGCCTCCCATACTTCCCGTTATGTATTATACGTACTACCAGCCTACGTGAGTATTTTTACCCCATCCACGTTATTGAGCCCACATGACAAATTGGTGGCAACGGAAGGCCTGTAATTCTGACGATTACAGAGATTTCTGTAGATAAATTTCTAATGAGCCGGTCGCCATCTTGTGACTAGGGCTGCCGAGCAGGGTAACGCTCGGCCTACCTCAAGCCAGCCAGCTACCCCCGCAAGCTTCTACCAGCCTCTACAATATTCACTGGTCAGTCCTTATATTAGTGTTTATCTGCTTATTTGCATCACTCCCGAGGGGTTGACCCGAGTTTGCAAAATAAGCCAGTAGACAGTCTGTGATGCGGGAGTCTAGTCCAGCCCAAGCCGTACACCTGCCATCTCTAGTTTGTATTAGCTGTATGTCGGGACGACATACATTAGTGTCGCCGAGCTCTCAGTAGTAGTACCAGTTCCTAGTAACCAGTTACCAGTAACCAGTGTACCAGTAGATGACTCACTACCAACCGTCTGTGTGAATCACTGACTGTTATTCACATTGCTGCTGACCATAGCATGTTTTCAAAGACCGCCCACCCGTAGGCACTGGTGAGTCAGTCTAAGATAGGGAGCAGAGAGAGGCAGGTCGGCTGTTGGCGCTTCCCATACTTACCATTATATATTATATGTACTACCAGCCTACGTGAGTATTTTTACCCCATCCACGTTATAGAACCCACATGACACCCTGACCCTCCTGTGTGTGCGTGTGTACTCACCTAGTTGTACTCACCTAGTTGAGGTTGCGTTGGTCGAGTCCGAGCTCCTGGCCCCGCCTCTTCACTGATCGCTACTAGGTCACTCTCCCTGAGCCGTGAGCTTTATCATACCTCTGCTTAAAGCTATGTATGGATCCTGCCTCCACTACATCGCTTCCCAAACTATTCCACTTACTGACTACTCTGTGGCTGAAGAAATACTTCCTAACATCCCTGTGATTCATCTGTGTCTTCAACTTCCAACTGTGTCCCCTTGTTACTGTGTCCAATCTCTGGAACATCCTGTCTTTGTCCACCTTGTCAATTCCTCTCAGTATTTTGTATGTCGTTATTATGTCCCCCCTATCTCTCCTGTCCTCCAGTGTCGTCAGGTTGATTTCCCTTAACCTCTCCTCGTAGGACATACCTCTTAGCTCTGGGACTAGTCTTGTTGCAAACCTTTGCACTTTCTCTAGTTTCTTTACGTGCTTGGCTAGGTGTGGGTTCCAAACTGGTGCCGCATACTCCAATATGGGCCTAACGTACACGGTGTACAGGGTCCTGAATGATTCCTTATTAAGATGTCAGAATGCTGTTCTGAGGTTTGCTAGGCGCCCATATGCTGCAGCAGTTATTTGGTTGATGTGCACTTCAGGAGATGTGCCTGGTGTTATACTCACCCCAAGATCTTTTTCCTTGAGTGAGGTTTGTAGTCTCTGGCCCCCTAGACTGTACTCCGTCTGCGGTCTTCTTTGCCCTTCCCCAATCTTCATGACTTTGCACTTGGTGGGATTGAACTCCAGGAGCCAATTGCTGGACCAGGTCTGTAGCCTGTCCAGATCCCTTTGTAGTTCTGCCTGGTCTTCGATCGAGTGAATTCTTCTCATCAACTTCACGTCATCTGCTAACAGGGACACCTCAGAGTCTATTCCTTCCGTCATGTCGTTCACAAATACCAGAAACAGCACTGGTCCTAGGACTGACCCCTGTGGGACCCCGCTGGTCACAGGTGCCCACTCTGACACCTCGCCACGTACCATGACTCGCTGCTGTCTTCCTGACAAGTATTCCCTGATCCATTGTAGTGCCTTCCCTGTTATCCCTGCTTGGTCCTCCAGTTTTTGCACCAATCTCTTGTGTGGAACTGTGTCAAACGCCTTCTTGCAGTCCAAGAAAATGCAATCCACCCACCCCTCTCTCTCTTGTCTTACTGCTGTCACCATGTCATAGAACTCCAGTAGGTTTGTGACACAGGATTTCCCGTGTGTGTGTGTGTGTGTGTTAGTTACCATTTTGTCCTAGGCACATGTCGATTAGACACTAGGCCTGTTGTGTGTGTGTAGGTGTGTAGGTGTGTAGGTGTGTAGGTGTGTAGGTGTGTAGGTGTGTGTGTGTGTGTGTGTGTGTGTGTGTGTGTTGTGTGTTGTGTGTGTGTATGTGTGTGTGTGTGTGTACTCACCTATTTGTACTCACCTATTTGTGGTTGCAGGGGTCGAGTCCTAGCTCCTGGCCCCGCCTCTTCGTGTGTGTGTGTGTGTGTGTGTGTGTGTGTGTACTCACCTATTTGTACTCACCTATTTGTGGTTGCAGGGGTCGAGTCTTAGCTCCTGGCCCCGCCTCTTCACCGGTTGCTACTGAGCCCTCTCTCTCCCCGCTCCATGAGCTTTATTAAACCTCGTCTTAAAACTGTGAATGGTTCCTGCCTCCACTACGTCATTTTCTAGGCTATTCCACTGCCTTACAACTCTATGACTGAAGAAATACTTCCTAATATCTGTGTGTGTGTGTGTTAGTTACCATTTTGTCCTAGGCACATGTCGATTAGACACTAGGCCTGTAGTGTGTGTGTAGGTGTGTAGGTGTGTAGGTGTGTAGGTGTGTGTGTGTGTGTTAGTTAGTTACCATTTTGTCCTAGGCACATGTCGATTAGACACTAGGCCTGTTGTGTGTGTGTAGGTGTTAGTTACCATTTGGTCCTAGGCACATGTCGATTAGACACTAGGCCTGTTGTATGTGCATGCGTGTGTGTGTATGTCTTTCCATGTGTGTGTGTGTGTATGTGTGTGATGTGTGTGGCACAGTGAGTGCAAATCGTAAGCATATGCCCAGGTTTGACGCACTCATAGGGGTGAGGTGCAGGCATTTGCTGCCAATGACATCATGGCATTTCGGTGGCATGACAAACAAGATGTCACACTGCTGTCATCAGTGTAGGTGTGTAGGTGTGTGTGTGTGTGTGTGTGTGTGTGTGTGTGTGTGTGTGTGTGTGTGTTAGTTACAATTTTGTCCTAGGCACATGTCGATTAGACACTAGGCCTGTTGTAGGTGTGTGTGTGTGTGTGTGTGTGTGTGTGTATGTGTGTGTGTATATATATATGTGTGTGTGTGTGCGTGTGCTTGTGTGTGTGTGTGTGTGTGTGTGTGTGTGTGTGTGTGTGTGTGTGTGTGTGTGTGTGTGCATGTGTGTGTGTGTACTCACCTATTTGTGGTTGAAGGGGTCGAGTCATATCTCCTGGCCCCGCCTCTTCACTGATTGCTACTAGGTCCTCTCTCTCCCTGCTCCATGAGCTTTATCATACCTCGCCTTAAAACTATGTATGGTTCCCGCCTCCACTACTTCACTTTCTAGGCTATTCCACGGCTTGACTACTCTATGACTGAAGAAATACTTCCTAACATCCCGTTGATTCATCTGAGTCTTCAACTTCCAATTGTGACCTCTTGTGTCTGTGTCCCATCTCTGGAACATCCCGTCTTTCTCCACCTCGTCTATTCCACGCAGTATTTTATATGTCGTTATCATGTCTCCGCTGACCCTCCTGGCCTCCAGTGTCGTCAGGCCGATTTCCCTCAACCTTTCTTCGTAGGACAATCCCCGTAGCTCTGGGACTAGTCTTGTTGCAAACCTTTGCACTTTCTCTAATTTCTTGACGTGCTTGACTAGGAGTGGATTCCAAACTGGTGCTGCATACTCCAGTATGGGCCTGACGTAAATGGTATACAGAGTCTTGAACGAATCCTTACTGAGGTATCGGAGCGCTATCCATAGGTTTGCCAGGCGCCCGTATGCTGCAGCAGTTATCTGATTGATGTGCGCCTCAGGAGATATGCTTGGTGTTATACTCACCCCCAGATCTTTTTCCTTGAGTGAGGTTTGCAGTCTTTGGCCATCTAAACTATATTGTGTCTGCGGTCTTCTTTGCCCTTCCCCAATCTTCATGACTTTGCATTTGGCAGGGTTAAACTCAAGGAGCCAGTTGCTGGACCAGGCCTGTAGCCTGTCCAGGTCTCTTTGTAGCCCTGCCTGATCCTCATCCGATTTGATTCTTCTCATCAACTTCACATCATCTGCAAACAAGGACACTTCTGAGTCTATCCCTTCCGTTATGTCATTCACATATACCAAGAACAGCACAGGTCCTAGGACTGACCCCTCTGTGTGTGTGTGTGTGTGTGTGTGTGTGTGTGTGTGTGTGTGTGTGTGTGTGTGTGTGTGTGTGTGTGTGTGTGTGTGTGTGTGCGTGTGTGATATTTTTTAGTTTTTTTATTTAATCATATTTACCATTATTTAATTTTATTTCCACAGACAGAATCATCTGTTTAACGCAGATTTTAGTAATTCAGATTGTTTGGTTGGTTAATTGGGCTTAAAGCCTCGCGACTACACAGTTTTCATTAATGCTGCACGGTAACATTTCCAGCACCACACAAGAATACTTTACTCCCTAAATTAAGAATTAACGTAAACTACCAGTATAAATGAGCCGAGAGAAATGCACCTCCTTGAGTACACATATCTTGTACCTCAGGATATATATACACTGGGAGGCCCAGTCACAGACCGGACCGCAGGGGCGGTGATCCCCGAAACCCTCCCCAGGTATACTCCAGGTGTACTCCAGGTATACTCCAGGTAAGAGCTATGTCTCTCAGTGTATATACAGTGAGGGTTTACTTTAACCATTGTTTTAGGGATTAAAGTGTTCTTGGCCGGTGACAAACAGGTAACATGCAGCCTTAATGACACTCGTGCAGTCGATAAGTTTAAACCCAGTTAACTAAACATTATTATTATTATTATTATTATTATTACATTCGTGGAATCGAATCGAATCGAAGACGACGAGAGCTGTCGTAAGATGGGAAGGAATAAGGATAAGGAAGGATGGAAATAACTGGAAAAGGATGGGAAGGAGGGGAAGAGGAGGAATCAAGGCAAGTGGCCCAACCACTACGGGGCTTGTGGTACCGAAGTACTGGAGGCGTAGATGGAGATGTATTTCAGAAACACTGACGAAGACGATGTAGAAGCCAACAGGAACTCAGCAGGTGCTGGCTGCATCTTGCTGGATGGATGATTACTGCAACTTGAATGATGACAGGCGGCTGCAGGCGACAAGGAAGGAGCTCATCGTTGATTGGTCAGTTCATAGAGGCTTGGTGGTTACCTGGAGTCATGGCGTTGTTTTACGATTCAGTTCCGTTTTCAAGACGTTTAAAACGTTGTAGAGGGAGCAAATTTATACGTGTCAGCAATTGTTTTTGGCTGGAATCTTCTGCTTCTAGTTGGTCTACAATGGCTTTTAGAATAGTAGAAAGTTCAATTGTACGAAGAGTTCCAGCTGAGCAGGAAGAATCGATGGTAAACTTGACTGTCTTTTCGATGAGGTGAGAATAAAGTTCAGGAAGCAGCATGTCTTGATGATATTTTTCTGTAGTGTAGAAGTTGATTCCAGTGGGGAAGCGCTAAGCCCCTAAGGGTCAAGCAGCGCCTGGGGGAATGGAAGACACACAAGTTCGATGCAAGGACAGGAAGGATATGTTTATTTTCTTAGATCAAGAGCCCCTCACCGGTATCAAGGCACCTTAAGGGGATTAAATTTTAGTGTCTATACAGTGTATATGCACCGAGAGTTTATATATAATAGGGATTGGCGGAGAGCATGTATAGTCCCTTTATATAAAGGGAAAGGGGACAAAAGAGACTGTAAAAATTATAGAGGAATAAGTTTACTGAGTATACCAGGAAAAGTGTACGGTAGGTTTATAATTGAAAGAATTAGAGGTAAGACAGAATGTAGGATTGCGGATGAGCAGGGAGGTTTCAGAGTGGGTAGGGGATGTGTAGATCAAGTGTTTACATTGAAGCATATATGTGAACAGTATTTAGATAAAGGTAGGGAAGTTTTTATTGCATTTATGGATTTAGAAAAGGCATATGATAGAGTGGATAGAGGAGCAATGTGGCAGATGTTGCAAGTATATGGAATAGGTGGTAAGTTATGAAATGCTGTAAAGAGTTTTTATGAGGATAGTGAGGCTCAGGTTAGGGTGTGTAGAAGAGAGGGAGACTACTTCCCGGTAAAAGTAGGTCTTAGACAGGGATGTGTAATGTCACCATGGTTGTTTAATATATTTATAGATGGGGTTGTAAAGGAAGTAAATGCTAGGGTGTTCGGGAGAGGGGTGGGATTAAATTTTGGGGAATCAAATTCAAAATGGGAATTGACACAGTTACTTTTTGCTGATGATACTGTGCTTATGGGAGATTCTAAAGAAAAATTGCAAAGGTTAGTGGATGAGTTTGGGAATGTGTGTAAAGGTAGAAAGTTGAAAGTGAACATAGAAAAGAGTAAGGTGATGAGGGTGTCAAATGATTTAGATAAAGAAAAATTGGATATCAAATTGGGGAGGAGAAGTATGGAAGAAGTGAAAGTTTTCAGATACTTGGGAGTTGACGTGTCGGCGGATGGATTTATGAAGGATGAGGTTAATCATAGAATTGATGAGGGAAAAAAAGGAAGTGGTGCGTTGAGGTATATGTGGAGTCAAAAAACGTTATCTATGGAGGCAAAGAAGGGAATGTATGAAAGTATAGCAGTACCAACACTCTTATATGGGTGTGAAGCTTGGGTGGTAAATGCAGCAGCGAGGAGACGGTTGGAGGCAGTGGAGATGTCCTGTTTAAGGGCAATGTGTGGTGTAAATATTATGCAGAAAATTCGGAGTGTGGAAATTAGGAAAAGGTGTGGAGTTAATAAAAGTATTAGTCAGAGGGCAGAAGAGGGGTTGTTGAGGTGGTTTGGTCATTTAGAGAGAATGGATCAAAGTAGAATGACATGGAAAGCATATAAATCTATAGGGGAAGGAAGGCGGGGTAGGGGTCGTCCTCGAAAGGGTTGGAGGTTTTGTGGGCAAGGGGGTTGGACTTCCAGCAAGCGTGCATGAGCGTGTTAGATAGGAGTGAATGGAGACGAATGGTACTTGGGACCTGACGATCTGTTGGAGTGTGAGTAGGGTAATATTTAGTGAAGGGATTCGGGGAAACCGGTTATTTTCATATAGTCGGACTTGAGTCCTGGAAATGGGAAGTACAATGCCTGCACTTTAAAGGAGGGGTTTGGGATATTGGCAGTTTGGAGGGATATGTTGTGTATCTTTATATGTGTATGCTTCTAAACTGTTGTATTCTGAGCACCTGTGCAAAAACAGTGATAATGTGTGAGTGTGGTGAAAGTGTTGAATGATGATGAAAGTATTTTCTTTTTGGGGATTTTCTTTCTTGTTTGGGTCACCCTGCCTCGGTGAGAGACGGCCGACTTGTTGAATATATATATATATATATATATATATATATATATATATATATATATATATATATATATATATATATATATATATATATATATATATATGTCGTGCCGAATATGTAAAACTGATCAATTAGCGAGAACTCATTTAAAATTAAGTCCTTTCTAAAAATTTCTCTTATACGTTTAAAGATATATTTTTTTTCATTAATGTTAGTGTAAAAATTTTTAATTTTGCTCCAAAAGAATCTTAGAAAACCTATCTAACCTTATTATAACAAGAACAATTTATTTTAGCATAACCCAACTAAATATATTTTAGATTTGTTTACAGTAATTTACTACTAAACAAACACAGTGAAATGTATTTTTTTCGTTAGATTCAGAATGATTTTGGCGAAATTATTGCATACACAAATTTTCACTTGTCTTATATGGCAAGATGAACGTTGCTATTTAAGCCAAGATCGCAAGTTCTGCCTATTCGGCACGACATATATATATATATATATATAATATATATATATATATATATATATATATATATATATATATATGTACATATATATATATATCCTAGTGTATATACAGCGAGAGGTGAATATATCTTGGTGTATATACACCTCTGTCTATATGTACTGAATGGTCTATAAGCGTCAAGTGTATATATGTCAAGAGATATATATCTCCCAGTGTTTATACTCAGATTTATAAATGTGTATGCACACTGAGAGACCTATAAATATTTTTATATTCACCGAGAGGTGTAACCTCTCATTGTATATATACCAGAGGTCTATAAATATATGTTTATACACCGAGATGTGTATATACGCCATCACCAGAGATATATAAACTGCTCAGTATATGCAACCAGTGGTGTATATCCCTCACTGTATATACACCGAGAAGTGTACCGTATATATTTCATTGAATATGCACCGAGAAATATACATCTCTTAACGTATATACACCGTGAGGTCTATAAATATCTCAGTGTATACACACTTATAATATTTTAAACCCTATTTTAGGGTTTAAAGGGTTACACGCAGCATTAATAACTGACGTAATGTACAGGTTACACAATCAGTAAACCCAGACACAGCACAAAATGGAGTAATTTGCATGGCAAGCAAATATTATTTACTGTAAATAACCATAATCACTGCAGATTATATATTAGCAGAATTTGGGGGTAAAATTCTGATTTATTAAACAAACGAAGCACGTGAGTCTTTTTTTTACACGGTTGAATTTGAGAGCTGTTATGTTAACTCAGGTTACAAAGCTGAACTTTATCTATGATACACTGTCTTCTCCTTTGTCCAGGAGGCCACCAACAACACTCGGCACTTTTGCATATGTTCTAATGTGCAGGAGAGGGTTTATATATATATATATATATATATATATATATATATATATATATATATATATATATATATATATATATATATATATATATATATATACACACACAAAGAAATATCGCAGTCAGCAGGATTCGACTGGCCACAAAATAGAGCGAAACACCAACGTCAAAGACCTGGGAGTGATCATGTCGGAGGATCTCACCTTCAAGGACCATAACACTGTATCAATCGCATCTGCTAGAAAAATGACAGGATGGATAATGAGAACCTTCAAAACTAGGGAGGCCAAGCCCATGATGACACTCTTCAGGTCACTTGTTCTATCTAGGCTGGAATATTGCTGCACACTAACAGCACCTTTCAAGGCAGGTGAAATTGCCGACCTAGAAAATGTACAGAGAACCTTCACGGCGCGCATAACGGAGATAAAACACCTCAATTATTGGGAGCGCTTGAGGTTCCTAAACCTGTATTCCCTGGAACGCAGGAGGGAGAGATACATGATTATATACACCTGGAAAATCCTAGAGGGACTAGTACCGAACTTGCACACGAAAATCACTCACTACGAAAGCAAAAGACTTGGCAGACGATGCACCATCCCCCCAATGAAAAGCAGGGGTGTCACTAGCACGTTAAGAGACCATACAATAAGTGTCAGGGGCCCAAGACTGTTCAACTGCCTCCCAGCACACATAAGGGGGATTACCAACAGACCCCTGGCAGTCTTCAAGCTGGCACTGGACAAGCACCTAAAGTCAGTTCCGGATCAGCCGGGCTGTGGCTCGTACGTTGGTTTGCGTGCAGCCAGCAGCAACAGCCTGGTTGATCAGGCTCTGATCCACCAGGAGGCCTGGTCACAGACCGGGCCGCGGGGGCGTTGACCCCCGGAACTCTCTCCAGGTAAACTCCAGGTAAACTACTGGAAATAGTCAAGATTTAGAGGCAGCGCTCTAGTCCACTCGGCCACACAAATGCCATATAGTCTGGGCAACCTTCGAGTTTCGAATCCTGCTGACTGCGATCTTTCTTTGTATATACCCGCCTAAGTGGATAAAAAGGCTTCAAGGAAAGGTGTTCTTTGGCCTATATTTGGGAATAAAGTATTCTTGATTGGTGGTGAACAGTGACATGTGTCAATAAAGCAAGCCTAGTTAACACCCAGGTACCTATGTACTTCTAGATGAATAGGGCCAACTACTGTAAGAAAAGTAATTCAATGACTTTTTAACTAGAAAAAAAAGTTCACAAATAGTGGAGTCTTATTCCAACAAAGTACATGATACATCTGTTATATAACTAATTAATATTATTGGCATACATTAGAGAAAGTCCCTGGTTATGCAGAGCATTTCAAGCAATTTAAATTAACCTTGTCCCTCAGGATGTGACCCACAACAGTCGGCTGACACCCAGGTACCTACTCACTGCTAGGTGACCAGGGACAGAAGCTGTAAGGAGACATGCCCTCAGTGTGTGAATTAAATAGAAAAGAAACTTGTTGGCTACCGCCATTATCTACCCAGGTGTGAGGAGACATACCTCACATCTCTGGAACCAAACCCAGGTGCTTCTCTTGTAAGCTAAAGGGGCTACAACCGATCTACAAGCATCCTACATCACATACAGCCCCTTCAACAAGAATTCTTGCGCAACGCTTTTGATCAGAGGAATAGGAATTAACCTCCCATTTCTTCGATAACACCTGACTACCTTCCATTCCAAAGGCACTGTATGAGTCTAATAATAATAATAATAATAATAATTCACATCACGAATTATAGCTTTATGGAGCAAAATCTCTCCTCCGTAGGGCACGTCATACTGCTGGTTTGGTCATGCCTCGATACAGGCACCTCGACACAGCCTGTGTCAACCTGACTATGAACTAATATTATTCAACTAGGATCGTAGTGAATGACATGTTGTCAAGAAACTGGCACATTACCAGCCATTCTGGAAAAAAAATATCCTAACCTTGAATATTGTAAATAACTCATAAGCACTTACACTTCTCTAAATTCAACCATACCTTGGCAAAATATTGGATATTATAACTCATAAATACACACAACCACAGTATTATGTAGTAAACACAGAGGTGTATGTCTCATTATTTATACAGTGAGTTTATTTTAATCCTAACTTTAGAGATGAAAGTATTCTTGACTGGTGAACAAGTGACATGCAGCCTTAATGACTCGTGTTGTTGAGAGGCTATAAGCCTCATTAACGAACAGAAGTAATCAACATTTTTAAAGAGGTGGACGGTAAGCCAGCGGAAGGCCTCGGTCATAAGACCAGAAGCTCCAGTGGCGGGCCATATAACAGACCCGCATAAAGACAAATCTTACCTAAACCAATCTACATTATTGTAACTGAATTCGTAACTGCATATAAGCAACCCATTATGATTGTAACTACCTTGAGTTTACCTGGAGAGGGTTTCGGGGGGTCAATGCCCCCGCGACTCGGTCTGAGACCAGGTCTCGTGGTGGATCAGAGTCTGTTCAACCAGGCTGGTGTCACTAGTAACAGAAATAACCGTTTTATTATATATGATTTTGCTCTAAATAGTACTTATCAAGTCTAGATACGGTTGTTTAGCTGGAGATGTCGACTAATAACTGAAACAGTGACCCGGCTGCGTGTGTCTTACATTCAAGGAGGCTTAACACCCTTCATAACTGATGAAGGGAAGACAGGCGTCGAACAAACTTTTACCAAGACTACATTATACTCTTTGTAGAGCTTTATAAAGCGCCATGAAACACTCTGTAGAGCTTAACAGAGCTCCATAAACATTCTGTAGAGCTTGATAAAACTCCATAAAGCACTCTCTGTAGAGCTTGATGAAGCTCTGTACTTCTTTCTTACGTTCGACATTACGCTACTGTATCCGTTGTACATTACGAGCGTCTCGTTTTTCTTCCCACGAACGAATGGCTTAAACAACTAACAATACTGCGACTAGCCGGGGCTCGAACTCCCGATATTTTAGCATGCCTCCCAAGAAGCCCACAAAATTCCGAGGCGCCTTAGTCCACCTGGCTATCAATACTTCAAATGTGCATCAAGTGGCCAGTGCCACTGGACACGTTACCCCTGATGCGAGCACATACATGGCTGTGGAAGCTACTGGACTAATTTCATTCTCCTTCCGTCTAGGATACCAGTCTTCGCAAACACTATAAACACGAATGTGCTTCGTAAACCAAATTAGCAATCACCTGGAAATTTATTGTTCTTACTATAAAACTTAAAAACAAACAACTTACTATAAGACGTACTAATCAGAAATACAGAAAAAATTTATTGCTGTGATAGTACAAAACTATAAACCCGTTCCTTAGAGATTCAGGTGTTTATAACAAAAATCATTGATCACCATATCTGCGTACTGGTCAACTAAGATGAAGCCAACGTGGCCGAGATCCTGACACTTCCAGTGGAAGTATGGAGGAGTCTGCTTGTTGGGGCTTCTGATACATTCTCTGGCGTAGCCATCAGAGAGAGGTACAGTACTGTCCCAGACGACCACGCCCGTCCCTGCTAACTCTTGTACTGCGAT
Source organism: Cherax quadricarinatus (assembly GCF_038502225.1). NCBI lineage: Eukaryota > Metazoa > Arthropoda > Malacostraca > Decapoda > Parastacidae > Cherax > Cherax quadricarinatus. Next base: position 14,252,057 of record NC_091296.1, read on the forward strand.
CTCGTTGTACAACACATAGTTACTGTGTGTTTTGAGAACCTCCTTCGAGTTGTTGACATAGGCTCTCTGCAATGATCAATATTTTTAAATGTTCATCTTCAGTGGGAAATTAAAAATCAACTTCCATTTCCCGATACATTCGTATCAAAAATAATCATCAATTAGAATTTACACAGTATGGAAAACCAACACATCGTAACTGAATCATCATTTATAATTCACCTTTGCTACACCGTTCAAGAAAAGCACAGTCTCTAACCTTCTCTTAGGAACCCTGAGAATCTAAATATATTCGAAGTAAACTTGAAAAAATCATCAAAAAATAATTCAAAGACTTGGGATACCCATAATGATTTACATGCAGAATTGACTACAATCCCCCAAAAATAATTTATTGGGGGATTGAAGCGTCATATTACAATGGGTAAATGAAGGTTCCTTGGTCGTGGTAAAGTGCTCTTGAACTAAAAAATCAGACCTGTGTTTCATTTCTTTGAGGTGAACTTGAATGTCTTCCATTTCCCCGGGCGCTGTATGAGCCTTACGGGTTCAGCGTTCTCCCCTCTGAATGTAATAATAATAATAATAATAATAATAATAATAATAATAATAATAATAATAATAATAATAATAATAATGCATTATTATAATAAAAAGAAGCGCTAAACCTACAAGGGTAATAATAATGTAATATGCAAATAATTTGCTATATGTTGATATTTTGTATTATATGAACTGACTCAAATCTTGATATGCATAACTTTTTTAACGTTTTTATTGAGGCTTCAAACATAATTTGAAAATTTTCCATTGGTTTTATAAGACACTTTGTTACCTCTGTAAACTTACATTCTGTGGTACCTCTCACAGGATGTTGATATAAGTGCACAATTAACTAACTGGTCGCCAGAGTGATTAAAACATGACTGAATTAAGTAAACCAAAAACTTTCACTGCACAAACCACAAAGACTAAATACCACCTGACTGACACAGGGTATATAAACTGAGAAGCGTATTTCTCTCAGCGTATATATACTGAATCTATTTTAATCCCCATTTTTTGGGGGATTGTTTTTGTCTGGTGGTGAAAAGGCTACCTACATCCTTAATGTCGCTAGTGTAGTTGATAGGTTTTAACCCTCATTAATCAACCTTTCCACCAAGAAGTAGCCAAAACAACCAAGTCAAATCCCTGAAACAGCCATCTCCTATCCTATATTGACTTTGTCAGTATAGTGTATTGCTACCAGAAGTTGAAACTAAATAATTTGTGATCACTTTCTCTAAGTTCTTCATTAACTTCAAGATTATTTATCAGAGATTTTTTGTTAGCCAGAACCAAGTCAAACAGGTTATTTCTTATTGTTGGTTCTGACATAAATTGATTTAAAAAACAGTCATGGACCATTTCTAGAAAGTTGCTTCAACTATAAAATTCCTGTCAAATTGTTTCAATCAATTCGACTACAGTTAATTAAGTTCTTCCATTAAAATTACATTTTTACATCTAGATGTCATAGCAACTTCCTCCCATTGAAGTTTGTCGTGGTCACTATCTAGGTTTGGCGGTCTTAGATCACACCTAAGAATAGCTACATCTTGTCCTTCCAGAAATTGTAGCCAAACAGATTCCGTATCTGTTCCTTCTGCCTTTATACCGTTTCTAATATAGCAGTTTAAATTTTCCCCTGACTGTTAATGGAATAATTTATATCACTGTATATATATATATATATATATATATATATATATATATATATATATATATATATATATATATATGCAAAACAACCACTCTGAAAGAATAGAGAAATTCCAAGCGCTTTCGTGACTACTCACATTATCAAGGAACTATGAAAGTGAAGCATCCAAGGAAGCTATATAAGGGGTCGGCCAGCACCTCACTATCAGATCCCACAACGGTTAAACACGTGACGCGCGGCGAGCCAACTTGGATAGGTCCTTTGCAAAACTCACCCCCAAGCTATTTATTTAAACTTTATTAAACTTTGCATTGTTGATGCAAAATTTGTATTTAATGATAAGTTTTACACTCAGAAGTTTGGTATGGCAATGGGAAATCCTCTTTCACCTGTTCTTAGTAACCTATACATGGAATTTTTTGAAACAAGGTTGCTTAACACAATCCTCCCTAATAGAGCTAAATGGTTCAGATATGTTGATGATATTTTGTGTCTTATGCCCAAAAATGTAGATATACACCATTTTCTTGGAAAATTAAATAGCTTAGCCCATTCTATAAACTTTACTGTTGAGTTTGAAGAAAATAACTCATTGCCTTTTCTAGATGTTTTAATTATTAAGGGTAATAATGAATTCAAATTTAAAATTTACAGAAAACCTACAAATAACTGTTCCTATGTCCACTATTATTCCTCGCATCAAGATAGAGTCAAACTGTCTGTTTTCTCATCAATGTTTTTGAGAGCTTTACGAATTTGTAGTCCTGAGTTCATAGATGAGGAAATATCCAAAATTTATGAAATAGGTAATGATTTAAAATACCCAAGAAATGTAATTGATAAATCTTTTAAACTTGCTAGGAACACTTTTTATAATCCAAAAAAGGGCAACCAGCCTTATTCAACTAAAAATATGTTGGTTCTCCCTTACCATGAAAACTTGGTTGATATGCCTTCTCTTCTTAAGACTTTTAATATTAAAGTTGTATTAAAAAATCTTGATACAGTAAAAAAACTTTTGATTAAGAATTCCCCCCAAAATGCTGATGGATGTGTCTATAAGATTCCTTGTAAAATTTGCAATAAAGTTTATTACGGTCAAACTGGTAAAAATCTCGAACTAAGATTAAAACAACATAAATATAGCATTAGAACTGGACAAGATTCCAATGCTCTATTTATTCATGTAAGAGATTTTAACCATCCAATTGATTTTCAAAAAGTTGAGAAAGTAGTATCAAGCAAGTCCATGGTCGACAGGAATATAATTGAATCTTGTTTCATAAAAAGCAGTTTTGACAATAATATGAATATTTCCTTTGGTTTATATAAATTAGATCCATTTATAATTAATAGAATTTGGGTAGAATTTAATAATACACTGACAAATAAATAGCTTGGGGGTGAGTTTTGCAAAGGACCTATCCAAGTTGGCTCGCCGCGCGTCACGTGTTTAACCGTTGTGGGATCTGATAGTGAGGTGCTGGCCGACCCCTTATATAGCTTCCTTGGATGCTTCACTTTCATAGTTCCTTGATAATGTGAGTAGTCACGAAAGCGCTTGGAATTTCTCTATTCTTTCAGAGTGGTTGTTTTGCATATTTTGAAATCACCTGTTTACTGTGATCTTATTGCATATATATATATATATATATATATATATATATATATATATATATATATATATATATATATATATATATATATATATATATATATATATATATATATATATACCTTGAGATAATCTAGCAGTTTGAAGACAACGGTGGTTCTTTTGGTGAGGCGGGTCAGTTGTGGTCTTAAACGTCTGAGATGTTCCCTATACATTGCTGCTGCTGCCTCTGCTCCCTTACTGAAGAATACTTGCTGTGTCCTCACCATCCAGTGTAGGGCAGTACCTGTCCATCAGAGGTTAGGTTAGGTTAGGTTCGTCAGGAAACAGGACAGGTGCTTCCTGACGGGGGTCTTAATCAGATGATGACCCGCCATTGGAGCTTTTGGTCATCTGACCGAGGCCTTCCGCTGGCTTACCCGTTTAAAAAGTGTGGTTATTATAACCAATAATTATTTTTTTTGTCCACCTGTGATATTATTAATTATTTAAGTTGTAGCTTAGTGAAAATTTACAACAGACGTTTTCTATATAAAAGATATTTTTTTTAATATATGCATAAAATAAGTTCCTCATCATTCTGCAGCAATAATTCAGTGGGTCCCTCAGTAGCCAAATATATGAAAAGTGAAACACCACAAAGATATCAAACTGAAAGACAGCTAGAAAGATATTCGTATATTTCAGCTTCAGTCTTGTTGTTCCTGTAGCGAAACATCATCTATATTTAGGCTTATTCTGCCCCAAATATTTTTCTACCATATTTGTCAACAAAACCTGTCATCCTACGTCTCATTAGTGAGGTTGTAAAAATCTATTTTTTTTACATAACGTAATATTTTTTTACATTGCCTAGCATACGAATACATTATTATTATTATAATCAAAAGGAAGAGCTAAATCTGCCAGGGTAATACAAAGTAATACAAAGATTAATGTAACAGTGGTAGTAGGTTGACTCGCAACCTTGGGTGAGGTGTTGGGCAAGTGTCCTTTCATCTGCTGTCCTGTTATATAACAGCGAATAAACTAGAGATGTATCGGATGTGAAAATTTAGATATCCGCGGATGCGGATGTGTATGAGGATGTCTTACCTATTTTGCGGATGCGGATGTATATGCGGATATCTGTTTATAGTAAAATGCAGATGTGCTTGTGGATACGGCTGTAAGAAATTGGGCGGATGTTCCGCGGATGCGGATATCCGATATATCTCTAGAATAGACACCCAGGAGTTAGTTAATGGGTGTGGGTGGTATCCTAGGGGAAAACCTAAAATCTAACTTAATAGAAATACCAGCCACACTGACTGACCTTTTTTTTTTTTTGTTATACAGGATTATTAACTCTCCGGGGATAGTGAGAGAGAATAAAACAGTGTCATATATTCTGTCGTCTGTGCTTAGGTTTCGTGCAGTACATATCAGTGATAAATATTTATTAACTCTTACTATACTGGTTAAAAAAATGGCTATTATCATGATCATAGTTTTTAAAAGAGGTGGACCGATAAGCCAGCAGAAGGCCTCAGTCAGATGACCAAAAGCTCCAGTTGTGGATCATCATATGTCTCGCGTCAGGAAACACTTGTCCGGTTTCCTGACAAACCTAATACCTACCTATCTTACTATGCAATAAATATACAGACAATAATTAGTTATATCAATTAATGGGTACTAGTAGCCTGGCAACATCCTCAGCTCACACTGAGGCTTTTGGAATCATTTCCGACACGATGAAACGTTTGGTATGTTTCCCTACATTTAATGCCCCTGTTCAGCTAGCAGAAAGTAGGTACCTGGGTGTTAATCAACTGTTGTGGGTGGCATCTTGGGGGGGACAAGATTGACCTAAGTTAAGAGATAAGTTGCCCGAAATGTTCTGCATAATCAGGGGCTTTTCATATAGTATGTCACTGATGTCAACAAGGTCTATCAGTTATATCACGTGCTTGTAGAAATAAAGATTATTATTAGTATTAGTACTGTATGAGTGTGTTGATTAAATAAAGGACGCCAATGGAAATAAGTCACTCTGACTTTTCGGGGTTATCATAGGTTCTCTACACATATGCTGCTATGTATGATAATCTCCGTAACTGTATTTGTGGCCTGGTGGCAAAGCTCTCGCTTCGCATGGTGAGGGTCTGGGTTCGAATCCCGGGAAAAGGGTGGAAACATTGGGGGTGTTTCCTTATCCCGGTTGTCCTCATCCATCAGTAATAATGGGTACCTGGGTGCTAGTCGACTGGTGTGGGTCGCATCCTGGGACAAAACTGACCTGATTTGCCTGAAATGCTCTGCATAACAAGCAGCTTTCTATACAGTAGTATGTAATTGATGTCAAGCTAGGACTGTATACCTTGTACATGTACTTGTAGAAATAGATATAGTATTATTATTAGTGAAGTTCCCGTTAGTAATAATATTCTTGTTTTCTCTGTATGATTTTTATTAGATAGAAAACTCGTATATATTACTATGACTGCAGAAATGTTAAAAAATGTTTATTATTCTAAAATAATGTTGGATTTATTTATTTATTTATTTGAACATGATACAGTGAAGTACAAAGGAATACAGTTATTACAGTGCAACATGCCAAAGCCACTTGTATGCATAGCATTATGGGCAGGCTTAAAATTAACTTAAGATTAACTAAGCAATAATATATTCAGTGGTAAAAACATTATTGTAAACATATAACAATTAAGCACAAATGAGTATTACAAAGACAGGTCATGTGGTTATTTACTGTGTTGCTGAGCATTCAGTAGAATGGAGTATTCTGTTAGGTAATGTAATTAAAAAATAAAGTTTGATTGGGTCACAGGTTAGACATTCATGAGATACAATTATGAGAAACATTTACGAGATACAATTTATGAGATACAATTATTTAATATTTATTTAGTTGTGGGTGAGTAAGTGATTTGCGAGAAGAGACTTGAATTTATAAACAGTGTTTCTTTTATATTCACAGGTAATGAATTCTGGGTGGGCAGAACAGAGGGGACGCCAACAAGGAATATACCAACAAGTGTTAGATGACATACACACAACTGAGGAGGAGGTGAAGAAGCCGCTAAGGGACCTTGATACCTCGAAGGCAATGGGACCGGACAAGTGTTAGATGACATACACACAACTGAGGAGGAGGTGAAGAAGCCGCTAAGGGACCTTGATACCTCGAAGGCAATGGGACCGGACAACATCGCCCCATGGGTCCTTAGAGAGGGAACAGAAATGCTGTGTGCCACTAACCACAATCAACACATCCCCTGAAACTGGGCAACTACCTGAGGTATGGAAGACGGCATATGTAATACCCATATTTAAAAAAAGGAGACAGAAAAGAGGCACTAAACTATAGACCAGTGT
>NC_091296.1:14263757-14273757 GCF_038502225.1 Cherax quadricarinatus
TACTGCCAAGTGACTGTAAAACGGAAATTCGTATTTGTTTTACATGATGGTAGGATTGCTGGTGTCTTTTTTATTTATTATTAAATATTCGCCGGTATTCTCCCGGCCCGGGCCTTTTCCATGTGATGGCCCGGCCTTGGCTCCCTCTTTAGGGAGTGTCTGAGACCTAAGTCTCCCATGGGAGGAGGCACAAGTACCTCCTCATCTTTGGGACCAACTGTCCCCAGGCCTAGCCACAAGCTAGGCCTCTCTGGTCTGCCATCCCCGCCCCAAGGGGGTAAATGGGAATGACAGTCTTATGAGCTAAAGGCTCGGGCTCAGGCACCTACCCTACCCTAGAAGGGTTAGGCATGGTGTCGATCGCTGGTGTCTTTTTTCTGTCTCATAAACATGCAAGATTTCAGGTACGTCTTGCTACTTATACTTACACTTAGGTCATACTACACATGCATGTACACGTTTGTGTATACACACTCATCTGAGTTTTCTTTGATTTTATCTCAGTAGTTCTTGTTCTTATTGCTTTTTCTTTCATATCCATGGGAAAGTGAAATAAGAATATTTCCTCCGTAAGCCATGCGTGTTGTAAAACTCAACTAAAATGCCGGGAACAATGGGCTAGTAACCCCTTTTCCCTTATACCTCACTAAAAAGAAAAAGAAGAAAACCGTCAAAGTGGGAAGTTTGAATGTGCGTGGATGTTGTGCAAATGATAAGAAAAACATGATCGTGGATGTTATGAATGAAAAGAAGCTGGATGTTCTGGCTTTAAGTAAAATAGAGCTGAAGGGGGTGGGAGAGTTTCAGTGGGGGGAAATAAATGGGATGTGAAAGAGTACTTGTGGTTGGGGATCTCAATGCTAAAGTCGGTAAAAACGATGTAGAGGGAGTAGTAGGTAAATTTGGGATGCCAGGGGTAAATGAAAATGGGGAGCCTTTAATTGAGCTATGTGTAGAAAGAGGTTTGGTAATAAGTAATTCATATTTTATGAAAAAGAGGATAAATAAGTATACAAGGTATGATATAGCACGTAATGAAAGTAGTTTGTTAGATTATGTATTGGTGGATAAAAGGTTGATGGGTAGGCTCCAGGATGTACATGTTTATAGAGGGGCAACTGATATATCGGATCATTATTTAGTTGTAGCTACAGTTAAAGTAAGAGGTAGATGGGACAAGAGGAAAATGGCAAAGGTAAGTAAGAAAGAGGCGAAGTTTATAAACTAAGGGAGGAGGAAGTTAGGATGAGACATAAGCAACTATTGGCAGAAAGGTGGGCTAGTACAAGTATGAGCAGTGAGGGGGTTGAAGAGGGTTGGAATAGTTTTAAAAATGCAGTATTAGAATGTGGGGCAGAAGTTTGTGGTTATAGGAGGGTGGGGGCAGGAGGAAAGAGGAGTTATTGGTGGAATGATGAAATAAAAGGTGTGATAAGAGAGAAAAAGGTAGCTTATGAGAGTTTTTTACAAAGAAGTGATATAAGAAGGGCAGAGTATTCGGAGAGTAAAAGAAAAGTGAAGAGAGTGGTGAGAGAGTGCAAAAGGAGAGCAGATGATAGAGTGGGAGAGGCACTGTCAAGAAATTTTAATGAAAATATGAAAAAATTTTGGAGTGAGATAAATAAGTTAAGAAAGCCTAGGGAACGAATGGATTTGTCAGTTAAAAACAGAGTAGGGGAGTAGTAGATGGGGAGCTGGAGGTATTGGGTAGACGGCGAGAATATTTTGAGGAACTTATAAATGTCGATGAAGAAAGAGAGACAGTAATTTCATGCACTGGCCAGGGAGGTATAACATCTTTTAGGAGTGAAGAAGAGCAGGATGTGAGTGTGGGGGAGGTGCGTGAAGCATTACGTAGAATGAAAGGGGGTAAAGCAGCTGGAACTGACTGGATCATGACAGAAATATTAAAGGCAGGGGGGAAGGGGATATAGTCTTGAATGGTTGGTATTTTTGTTCAATAAATGTATGAAACAGGGGAAGGTGCCTAGGGATTGGCCAAGAGCGTGTATAGTTCCTTTATATAAAGGGAAGGGGAACAAAAGAGATTGTAAAAACTGAAGGGGAATAAGTTTACTGAGTATACCAGGTAGTGTATGGTAGGGTTATTACTGAAAGAATTAGAGGTGAGACAGAATGTAGGATTGCAGACGAGCAATGAGGCTTTAGAATGGGTAGGGGATGTGTAGATCAGGTGTTTGCATTGAAGCATATGTGTGAACAGTATTTAGATAAAGGTAGAGAAGTTTTCATTGCATTTACGGATTTAGAAAAGGCATATAATAGAGTGGATAGGGGAGCAATGTGGCAGATGCTGCAAGTGTATGGAATAGGTAGTAAGTTACTAAATGGTGTAAAGAGTTTTTATGAGGATAATGAAGCTTAGGTTAGGGAGTATAGGAGAGTGGGAGATTACTTCCCAGTAAAAGTAGGCCTTAAAGAGGGAAGTGTAATGTCACCATGGTTGTTTAACATACTTATAGATGATGTTGTAAAAGAAGTAAATGCTAGAGTGTTGGGGAGAGGGGAAGGATTAGATTATGGGGAATCAAATATAAAATGGGAATTGACACAGTTACTTTTTGCTGATGATACTGTGCTTTTGGGAGATTCTAAAGAAAAATTGCAAAGGTTAGTTGACGAGTTTGGGAGTGTGTGTAAAGGTAGAAAGTTGAAAGTGAACATAGATAAGAGTAAGGTAATGGGGGTATTGAACGATTGAGATAAAGAAAAACTGGATATCACATTGGAGGAAGGGAGTATGGAAGAAATGAATGTTTTCAGATATTTAGGAGTTGACTTCTCAGCCGATGGGTTTATGAAGGATGAGGTTAACCATAGAACTGATGAAGGAAAAAAGTGAATGGTGCGTTGAGGTATCTATGAAGACAGAAAACATTATCCATGGGGGCAAAGAAGGGAATGTACAAGAGTATAGTGGTACCAACACTCTTATATGGGTGTGAAGCATGGGTTGTAAATGCTGCAGCGAGGAGACGGCTGGAGGCAGTGGAGATGTCCTGTCTCAGGGCAATGTGTAGTGTAAATATTGTGCAGAGTATTCGTAGTATGGAAATTAGCAGGTGTGGAGTTACTAAAAGTATTAGTCAGAGGGCCGAAGGGGGGCTGTTGAGGTGGTTTGGTCCTTTAGAGAGAATGGAACAAAGAATGACTTGGACAGCACATAAATCAGTAGGGGAAGGAAGGCGGGGTAGGGGGTCATCCTCGGAAAGGTTGGAGAGAGGGGGTAAAGAGGTTTTGTGGGCGAAGGGCTTGGACTTCCAGCAAGCGTGCATGAGCATGTTGGATAGGAGTGAATGGAGACGAATGTTTTTTATGACCCGATGAGCTGTTGGAATGTGAGCAGGGTAATATTTTGTGAAGGGATTCAGGAAAACCAGTTAGCCTGGGAAGCACAATGCCTGCACTTTAAAGGAGGGGTCTGGGATATTAGCAATTTGGAGGGACTTCTAAACTGTCATATCTGAGTGCCCCTGCAAAGACAGTGATTATGCATGAGTGATGGTGAAAGTGTTGAATGATGAAAGTTTTTTCTTTTCTTTTTGGGTTTTTCTTTCTTTTTGGGTCTCCCTGCCTCGGTGGGAAACGGCCGACGTGTTAAAAATGTTATAGGTCCAACTTTATGTGAGTGTGATGTTGAGTGAGTGGGCATCGAAGGAGGTACAGTGCTGTGACCCATTGTGCCTAAAGTCCCACCTAGCTTTGAGGAGGTGCAACTAACATCAGTGAGTTCCATTTTAGTTGTACCTGGCTCATGTTATATGCATGTAAGAATTAAGGTTAATACCTGTGAAACTTATGAATATAATTTCTCACAATAGTTGTATAAAAAGTTATAATGTTATGATTTTAACTTCTCATACATATGTGCACGAAATATTAACTACTTCGTATTTTTTTTAAAGATCTTTTGTTTGTTCTCTTTTTTTTCAGAATATTTTCTGTAATAAATATTGACGGCAGTCGATTACTTTTTTAAATATTTTAAACATAATTGTGTTGATTTTTAGCTTAATTTCTTTATGTTCCAAAAGTTTTATAATTTAGATACTGTTATCGGATTATAATGGATAATACAGCGGAACTTCGGTGTTGGAACGAACTGGACCTCGAACGAACCGGAGTCTGAACAGTTTTGTTAAGAATAAATTGACTGGGTCTTTGAACATTTTTCCCGAGTCTGAATACGCTGATTTATTTAATATTCAATTCTAAAAATCTTTACACAAAAGCCCTGTTTCAGAAGTACACTGAAGTGAGCTCTGACATGACCTAACTCTAAGAGACTTTTGGAAGAGTCAGTTCAACATCCTCCAGTGTGTGAGGCTGATAATTAAAGCCTGGGAAATACTGTTTCAGACATCGAACTTTTTTACAGTTCAAACACCACTTAGGAACCAACAAAGTTCAAACACCGGGGTTCCACTTTATTACAAAATATACACACACACAGCTTATCAAAAACTAACGGTATTTTGAGGACTGGTGAGAGGAGACAGACGAGAACAAGAGACTACATAATAGAAACACTTCAGTCTGGAGGTCCCAAAGTGGTAATTGCAGTGACGTATAACCCATCACAGAATAGCAGGAAACCAAGGCAAGAATAGGATAAGATTTCGTTTGGATTTTTATCCCCGGAGGGTTAGCCACCCAGGATAACCTAAGAAAGTCAGTGGGTCATCGAGGACTGACTGACTTATTTCCATTGGGGTCTTCAATCTTGTCCCCCAGGATGTGACCCACACCAGTCAACTAACACCCAGGTACCTATTTGTTGCTAGGTGAACAGGACAACAGGTGTAAGGAAACACGTCGAAATGTTTCTACCCTGCCGGGAATCGATCCCGGGCCCTCGTTGTGTGAAGCAAAAGCTTTGCCAGCCAGGCCACGGGGTTGCCATCCAGACCACGGATGTAACAGAGCGATGGTTAACACACTGGCTGAAGTGGCCAGAAGGGCTCATGCGAGCAGGGCAAAGCTACTGATTATGGGTGACTTCAATCACAAAGAAATTGACCGGAAAAACTTGGAGCCACATGGTGGCCCAAAAACGTGGAGGGCTAAGATGATGGAGGTGGTAATGGAGAACCTCATGTACCAACACATAAAGGACATTACCAGACAGAGAGGAGAGGACGAGCCAGCATGACTGAACCTAGTATTCACCTTGAGTAGTACAGATATTGAGGACATCACATACAAAAGACCCCTCTCGGCCAGTGGCCATGTGGTTCTGAACTTCGAATACGTAGTAGAATTACAAATGGAGAGAGAAACAGAAAGGGCAGGACAAACGAAGAAAAACTACATGACAGGGGACTACACAGGCATGAGGAATTTCCTGCATGAGGTTCAGTGGGACAGAGAACTGGCAGGGAGATCAGTAAATGAGATGATGGAATATGTGACAACAATATGCATGGAAGCAGAGGAGAGGTTTGTGCCCATGGGAAATAGAAAAAACGAGAAGGCCAGAATGAGCCCTTGGTTCACCCAATAATAATAATTATATCTTCATTTCTACAAGTACATATATAAGGTATACAGGTCGAGCCGACATCAATAACATTCTTCTACAGATAAAGCCCCTTGTTATGCAGAGCATTTCGGGCAAACTAGGTCAGTTATGTCCCAGGATGCATCCCACACCAGTCGACTAACACCCAGGTGCCCATTATTACTGATGTTTCCACCCTCGCTGGGAAATGAACCCAGCACTCACCAAGTGAAGCGAGAGCTTTTGCCACCAGGCCATGGGCCTGGTGTAAAGAGGCCAAAACCAAATGTGCAAGAGAATGGAAGAAGTATAGAAGGCAACGGATTCAGGAGAATAAGGAGAGCAGTTGAAGAACCAGAAATGAATATACTCAGGTAAGAAGGGAGGCCCAGCGACAATAAGAAAATGACATAGCAGCAAAAGCCAAGTCCGACCCGAGGCTGTTGTACAGTCACTTCAGGAGGAGAACAATAGTCAAGGACCAGGTAATCAGGCTGAGGAAGGGAAGGGAGATCATAAGAATCAACCGAGAAGTATGCGAGGAGCTCAACATGAGATTCAAAGACATATTCACAGAGGAGACAGAAGGGGCTGCAGAAAGATGGAGAAGTGCAGCACACCAACAAGTGCTAGACACAATACATACAACCGAGAAGGAGGTGAAGAGGCTGCTAAGCGAGCTAGATACTTCAAAGGTGATGGGGCTGGATAACATTTCTCCATGGGTCCTGAGAGAAGGAGCAGAAGTGCTATGTGTACCACTAGTAACAATCTTCAACACATCTATCGAAAAAAGGGTGACTACCTGAGGTATGGAAGACGGCAAATGTTGTCCCATATTTTAAAAAAAGAGACAGACACGCAGCATTAAACTACAGACCAGTGTCACTGGCATGTACAGTATACAAAGTCATGTAGAAGATTATCAGGAGAAGAGTGGTGGAGCACCTAAAAGGAATGAGCTTATCAATGACAACCAGCACGGATTCAGGAACAGGAAATCCTGTGTCACAAACCTACTGGAGTTCTATGACAAGGAAACAGCAGTAAGACAAAAGAGAGAGAGAGAGAGAGAGAGAGAGAGAGAGAGAGAGAGAGAGAGAGGTGGGTAGACTATATTTTCTTGGACTGTAAGGAGGCTTTTGACACAGTTCCACACAAGAGAGTGCATAAGCTGAAGGACCAGGTATGTATAACATGAAAGGCACTGCAGTGATCAGAGAATATCTGATGGGAAGACATCAGCGAATCATGGTAAGTGACGAGGTGTCAGAAAGGGGGTTCCACAGGGTCAGTCCTAAGACCAGTGCTGTTTCTGGTATATGTGAATGTGTCCCTGTTTACAGACGATGTGAAGTTAATGAAGAGAATTCAATCGAAGGAAGACCAGGCAGGACTACAAAGAGATCTGGACAGGCTGCATTCCTGGTCCAGAAACTGGCTTCTGAAGTTTAACCCCACCAAGTGCAAAGTCATGAAGATAGGGGAAGGACAAAGAAGACCGCAGACAGAGTACAGTCTAGGGGGCCAAAGACTACAAACCTCACTCAAGGAAAAGGATCTTGAGGTGAATATAATACCGAGCACGTCTCCTGAGGTGCAAATCAACCAAATAACTGCTGCAGCATATGGGTGCCTAGCAAACCTAAGAACAGCATTCCGACATCTCACTAAGGCATCATTCAGGACCCTGTACACCGTGTACGTCAGGCCCATATTGGAGTATGCAGCACCAGTCTGGGACCCATACCTGCCCAAGCACATCAGGAAATTAGAAAAAGTTGAAAGGTTTGCAACGAGACTAGTCCTGGAGCTAAGGGGCATGTCTTATGAGGAGAAGTTATGGGAAATCGACCTGACGACACTGGAGGGGAGGAGATAGGGAGAATACGATAACGACATAAAATACTGGAGGAGTGATGTTAATGTTGCAGTTTTTTAAAATAGTTTAAGCAATCTTCTGGCAAGACAGTGACAGAGTGAATGATTAATAAAGTTTTTCTTTTTCTGGCCAACCTGCCTTTGTGGGAAACGGCCAATATGTTAGTAAAAAAATATAAAATACTGAGAGGAATCGACAAGGTAGACAGAGACAGGATGTTCCAGAGATGGGACACAGCAACAAGGGGTCACAATTGGAACTTGAAGACTCAGATGAGCCACAGAGATGTTAGGAAGGATTTCTTCAGTCATAGAATTGTCAGGAAGTAAAGCCCCGTGGTTCGATTCCCGGTGAGGGTAGAAACATTGTGCGTGTTTCCTTACAACTGGTGTCCTTACACAAGTTGCTCACCCATCTGTAAAATGGGTACTTGGGTGTTAGTCGACTGGTGTGGGTCGCATCCTGGAACAAAACTGACCTAATTTGCCCGAAACGCTCTGCATAACAATCGGCTTTCTATATGGTAATATATCATTGATGTCAGCTAGGCCTGTATACCTTGTATATGTACTTGTAGAAATAAAGATATTATTATAATAATAGTCTAAGAAGTGATATAGTGGAGGCAGGATAGATAAAACACCTAAATTACTGGGAGCGCTTGAGGTTCCTAAACCTGCATTCCATGGAACGCAGGCGGGAGAGATACATGATTATATACACCTGGAAAATCCTAGAGGGACTAGTACCGAACTTGCACACGAAAATCACTCACTCCAAACCAACAGATACAGATACTAATGCCGGAAAAAAAAATCCCCCCCCCAGTACCAACAATACCACCAGTCCGATGACATTCTTCTTTGCAAATATACAGGGTCTAAAGCCAGCAACAAACAACAAAATACCTTTCATCCATGGACTGCTTGCAGAGGCAAAGGCAATGTTCGCGGCTTTCACTGAGACCCACATAAAGGATCACTTGGACAACGAAATATGGATCCCAGGTTACAACCTATACAGATGTGACAGAGTGAACAGGAAAAAGGGGGGGGAGTTGGCCTGTACATTGCAGAGTCACTTGTTTGCACAGAACTGCTAAATGCCTCAAATGATGTAGTGGAAGTTTTAGCAGTAAAGGTCGAGAACCAAAACCTAGTCATTGTGGTAGTCTACAAGCCTCCGGATGCAACATCCCAGCAATTCCAGGAACAGCTGTTAAAAATTGACCACTGTCTGGAAAATCTTCCCGCTCCTGCACCCAACATCTTGCTCCTGAGGGATTTCAACTTAAGGCACCTAAAATGGAGGAATATAGCAAATAATATTGTTGCAGTAATAACACCAGTAGGCAGCTCTGATGAAAACTCACACTCACACGAGCTTTTAAATCTCTGCACAAAATTCAATTTAAACCAGCAAATAATAGAGCCTACTAGACTGGAGAATACACTAGACCTCATCTTCACTAACAATGATGATCTGATAAGAAATGTCACCATATCAAAAACAATATACTCAGATCACAACATAATTGAGGTTCAAACATGTATGCGTGGAGCCCCAGACAGACATAATGAGACTAGTCACGAGGGAGCATTCACCAAATTCAACTTCAATAACAAAAACATAAAGTGGGACCAAGTAAACCAAGTCCTAACCGATAAAAGCTGGGAAGATATACTAAGCAACACAGACCCCAACGTATGCCTAGAACAGATTAACTTGGTGGCACTCGATGTATGCACAAGGCTTATTCCTTTAAGAAAAAGGAGGAGTAGATGTAAAATAGAAAGAGACAGGCGCTCCCTTTACAGGCGACGGAAAAGAATAACAGAGCGGCTAAAAGAGGTCAATATTTCTGAAATGCGTAGGGAGACACTGCTCAGAGAAATAGCAAGCATCGAACTCAAGCTAAAGGAATCTTATAGGAGTCAGGAATCGCGGGAAGAACTAAAAGCCATAAATAAAATCGAAAGAAACCCAAAGTATTTCTTCTCCTATGCCAAATCAAAGTCGAGAACAACATCCAGTATTGGGCCCCTACTTAAACAAGATGGGTCCTACACAGATGACAGCAAGGAAATGAGTGAGCTACTCAAGTCCCAATATGACTCAGTTTTTAGCAAGCAGCTAACCAGACTGAGAGTCGAAGATCAAAATGAATTTTTTATGAGAGAGCCACAAAATTTGGTTAACACAAGCCTATCCGATGTTATCCTGACGCCAAATGACTTCGAACAGGCGATAAATGACATGCCCATGCACTCTGCCCCAGGGCCAGACTCATGGAACTCCGTGTTCATCAAGAACTGCAAGAAGCCCCTATCACGAGCCTTTACCATCCTATGGAGAGGGAGCATGGACACGGGGGTCGTCCCACAGTTACTAAAAACAGCAGACATAGCCCCACTCCACAAAGGGGGCAGTAAAGCAACAGCAAAGAACTACAGACCGATAGCACTAACATCCCATATCATAAAAATCTTTGAAAGGGTCCTAAGAAGCAAGATCACCACCCATCTAGAAACCCATCAGTTACACAACCCAGGGCAACATGGGTTTAGAACAGGTCGCTCCTGTCTGTCTCAACTATT
>NC_091296.1:14278757-14378757 GCF_038502225.1 Cherax quadricarinatus
CTCCTATGCCATGTTGGTCGAGATATTTCATTTCATGCTCTCAAGAGCGGTACACGCATCATGGTACAAAATGCTAGCGAAGCTCGGGATCTTTCTCTCCTTACAACTATAGATGCTGTTCATGTAATAATTGAAAAACATTCTCTCAATTCTTGTAGTGGTATTGTCATTCTACCTCATACTGTTATCCAACATAATTTCCAGACATGTGGTGATGACATTCTGGAATAGCTTGAGCTTCAAGACCTCCCAATTCTTAAATATTTATGTACTGCCTGCCCGCAGGCGAAGACGCTACCCCGGCAATGTAGCTCGCTTAGATACATATGTATGTAATGCCTTTACCAATAACCACTCAGTTATCGCCATTTTTTTTATCTTGAGAAGGCATACGACACAACTTGGAGATATAACATCTTGGCCCAAGCTCCGAGGCAATCTGCCATTTTTTTCCCCAAGAACTTATTGCAATCAACTTCGACAACTTCCACTAGTGAGAGCGGCTGGATTTGAGAGGGACCTGTCCTTTCAACATCTGAGTTCTTACCTCTCCTAGTGGCCTACGTCTCACCTCTTGGCGCTATAAAAAGCTCCATTCTGTCACTTCATCTCCATATTGTTTCATACTATGGAACAATGCTCTTCTCCAGACTGAGGGACTGACCACCTCAAAACTTTAAGGGTGATGGACTGATTACATCGTCTTCAAGTATCTTCTGCTTCTATCAACTTTTCTGTACTTGACTGAAGAAGCCTACTGTGTAGGTGAAACGTTTCATAATAAAGATACCTAACTGTTGCATATGTGTCTTACCTAACAACCTGTCGGTATTTTATACCATTTTAATGTTCAAGCACAAAGATATTGTTTTTATTGGGTCACTGGTCATGTTGACGTACAGGGCAATGAACAAGCGGACGCTGCGCGGTCAGCAGTACGTGACCTCCCAGTTTCATATAGAGGTGTTCCATACACAGACTATTTTGCTGTAATTTCTAACCACCTTCACAACCGTTAGTCTGATCTGCTAGATAACAAATAACATTCTATTAAACCAAGTATAGGTTTCTGGCCATGGTTGGGAGACTACACTCTCCGTCTTCACATCAAACACAGTTGTCTTACTCACGGGTATCTCATGGAGAGGTACCCTGTTCCACTCTGTGAGAATTGTCAGGCTCCAGTTTCTGTTAACCATATTCTGTTGGACTGTCCAGTCTATCGAGCACGCAAAATTTACCTCTGACGTCATCACCGTTCTAATGCCCTTCCTTACTGTATCTTCCTTCCTTGATGACGGACCAAGCTTAGACTTTCTCGTTAATTTTGTGACAGCAACTGATTTACTGCACAAACTTTGATGATGATGCATTTAGCACTTCTCACAGCCCTTTCTACCTCTCCCTCCTGCTACCCTATACCCCAGCACTCTCCTCTACCCCAGCACTCTCCTCTACCCCAGCACTCTCCTCTACCCCAGCACTCTCCTCTACCCCAGCACTCTCCTCTACCCCAGCACTCTCCTCTACCCCAGCACTCTCCTCTACCCCAGCACTCTCCTCTACCCCAGCACTCTCCTCTACCCCGCTGCACTGTATGACCCTTGTAGGTTCAGTGCTTCTGTTTTTATAATAATAATGTTCCTTGTCATGATGTATTATGTTGTTTTTACTGCTTAAGACTACAAATGTAACAAAAATAATAGCATTTCTTACCCTTAATTGTGGGTGCTGGTGTTTGTGGATGACTGTGAAGAGAGTGGAGTTTACCTGGAGAGGGTTTCGGGGGTTAACGCCCCCGCGGCTCGGTCTGAGACCAGGCCTCGTGGTGGATCAGGGTCTGATCTACCAGGCTGTTACCGCTGGCCACACGCAAACTGACGTACGAACCACAGCCTAGTTGGTCAGGTATTGACTTAAGGTGCCTGTCCAGTGCCTTCTTGAAGACAACCAGGGGTCAATTGGTAGTCCCCCTTATGTATGCTGGGAGGCAGTTGAATAGTCTTGGGCTCCAGACACTTACTGTGTTGTCTCTCAGCGTACTCGCGGCGCCCCTGCTTTTCACTGGGGAAATGTTGCATCTCCTGTCGAGTCTTTTGCTTTCATAGGGAGTGATTTTCGTGTGCAAGTTTCGTACTAATCCTTCTAGGATTTTCCAAGTGTATATTATAATGTATCTCTCTCGCCTGCATTCCAGGGAATACAAACCAAGGGCCTTCAACATTTCCCAGTAATTTAGGCGCCTTATTGTACTTACGTGTGCCGTGAAAGTTCTTTGTACACTCTCCAGGTCAGCGATTTCGCCTGCCTTGAAAGGGGCAGTTAGTGTACAGTAGTATTCCAATCTAGAGAGAACAAGTGATTTCAAGAGAATCATCATGGGCTTGGCATCCCTAGTTTTGAAGGTTCTCATTATCCATCCTATCATTTTCCTAGCAGATGCGGTAGGTACATTGTTGTGGTTTTTGAAGGAGCGATCATCTGACATTTTCACTCCCAGGTCCTTCATATTACTTTCTCGCTTTATTGTATGGTTAGAATTTGTTGTAATATATACAGACTTTGCAAAAGCCTTCGACAAGTGTGACCATGGCGTAATAGCGCACAAAATGCGCGCTAAAGGAATAACAGGAAAAGTTGGTCGATGGATCTATAATTTCCTCACTAACAGAACACAGAGAGTAGTCGTCAACAGAGTAAAGTCCGAGGCAGCTACGGTGAAAAGCTCTGTTCCACAAGGCACAGTACTAGCTCCCATCTTGTTCCTCATCCTCATATCCGACATAGACAAGGATGTCAGCCACAGCACCGTGTCTTCCTTTGCAGATGACACCCGAATCTGCATGACAGTGTCTTCCATTGCAGACACTGCAAGGCTCCAGGCGGACATCAACCAAATCTTTCAGTGGGCTGCAGAAAACAATATGAAGTTCAACGATGAGAAATTTCAATTACTCAGATATGGTAAACATGAGGAAATTAAATCTTCATCAGAGTACAAAACAAATTCTGGCCACAAAATAGAGCGAAACACCAACGTCAAAGACCTGGGAGTGATTATGTCGGAGGATCTCACCTTCAAGGACCATAACATTGTATCAATCGCATCTGCTAGAAAAATGACAGGATGGATAATGAGAACCTTCAAAACTAGGGAGGCCAAGCCCATGATGACACTCTTCAGGTCACTTGTTCTATCTAGGCTGGAATATTGCTGCACTCTAACAGCACCTTTCAAGGCAGGTGAAATTGCCGACCTAGAAAATGTACAGAGAACTTTCACGGCGCGCATAACGGAGATAAAACACCTCAATTACTGGGAGCGCTTGAGGTTTCTAAACCTGTATTCCCTGGAACGCAGGAGGGAGAGATACATGATTATATACACCTGGAAAATCCTAGAGGGACTAGTACCGAACTTGCACACGAAAATCACTCACTACGAAAGCAAAAGACTTGGCAGACGATGCACCATCCCCCCAATGAAAAGCAGGGGTGTCACTAGCACGTTAAGAGACCATACAATAAGTGTCAGGGGACCGAGACTGTTCAACTGCCTCCCAGCACACATAAGGGGGATTACCAACAGACCCCTGGCAGTCTTCAAGCTGGCACTGGACAAGCACCTAAAGGCAGTTCCTGATCAGCCGGGCTGTGGCTCGTACGTTGGTTTGCGTGCAGCCAGCAGCAACAGCCTGGTTGATCAGGCGCTGATCCACCAGGAGGCCTGGTCACAGACCGGGCCGCGGGGGCGTTGACCCCCGAAACTCTCTCCAGGTAAACTCCAGGTATACCTTGATAGTTTTAATTTCCTAAAGTTGTCCATATCTGAGTAGTTGAAATTTCTCTTCATATTGTTTTGAGTGGACCATTTGAAGATTTGGTTGATGTCCACTTGGAGTTTTTCCTGTGTCTTCGATGGAGGTCATTGTCATGGCAGTCCGGGTGCCATACGCAAAGAAAGACATGGAGCTATGGAGTTATGCTGTGGCCCTACTGGGCTGAGGTGGATGGTAGATTATTATTATAATCAAAAAGAAACGCTAAACCACAAGGAAGGTGGATGGTAGAGGTTCTGGTACTGAAGTCGATGGTTGTACTGGAGTGTGCATAAATTCTGTAATGTATTTCGGGGGTATTTTACCCTGCAGTACATTATACAGCTGAGGGTAAGGTATCAGCTGCTCTAGACATCCTTTCAGAGCAATGCTGCTAGATTTGTCAGGGTCCTCTTCAGTAAAAAAGTCTAACTTTAAGTCAGTAAATCAGTAAAGCCAGTCAGTATGCGAGTCAATTAAGTCAGTCAGTAAAGTCAGTAGGTCAGTCAAATAAGTCTATCAATAACTCAGTCAAGTCAAACAAGTCTATCAATAGCTCAGTCAAGTCAAATAAGTCTATCAATAGCTCAGTCAAGTCAAATAAGTCTGTCTGTCAGTCATATAAGTCAGCCAAGTGTCAATAAGTTAGTCAGTCAGACAAGTAAATCTGTTAGTAAGTCAGTCAACCAAATATGTCAGTAAGTCAGTCAAATCAAATGAGTCAGTCAAATAAGTCAGTAAAGTCAGCCAGTAAATCAGTCAAGTCTGTGAATAAGTCAGTCAAGTCAAATAAGTCAGTCAAGTAAATTTGTCAGTAAGTCTATCAGTCAAATAAGTCAGTCAGTTATTCATCACACAAACACGTATATTTACATCATTCTTCTTAACTGTACAAAACTGATTCTTCATTAAGTTCAAATTAATAAATAAATAAAAAAGTCCGTAGGTCCTCTCTCATTTAATATCTATTTTTCCTTCCTCATAACTAAAGATTTAAACGCTTAACCATGTCTTGCCACTTTCAGCAACACTGATATACCTACTGGGTGCCATGATTGCATAACAGATACAAAATATGGTAATTAAACGATCAAAACACAGTTCACAAACACAGCTAGCTTCTAGTAGAAAATCTGGACACGTATTCACAGGATGTCTGGGATGGAAGTGTCGGTGGTACCAGTGGATGGTGGAAGGTCTTCCCCCGCTGACACAATGGTCTGACCCACAACATAACAACACCTTCATCTGGGGATATTTTTTTTCCCCGCCAGCAAACGGAACCAAGTTAATTTTACGAAGTGTATAAAATTGTGCCGCAATTTTTTTTATAGCGTGATAAGGAAATTGTGGCAAATAAATGTGTGTAATATAACGGTCTAGTTCCTTGTTCCTCTATTTTAATTCCTCCAGAGGTTCTTAACAACACTGTGATGGCCTAGTAACGACCCACCTAACACTAAGATATGTGGAGACCCAGAATGATATAAATCAGCTGCAGAAATCACCCGAAATACGCTATATAACCAATTAAGAAGACTTGTGTTACCACCACCTACCCCACTGCCAGGCGAAGTTCATTTCATTCATTCACTTGAGATTCGCCGGTACTTCCGGCCCGGGTCTTTTCCATATGGCGACCCGGCTGCCAGGCGAAGTGAACTTTTCAACAACTGCACATAACCCATCGCCTCTAGTTCATCTGAAACCATTAGTCAACGGTCAGGGGTCAGGGCAACGGAAGAAGACCCAGTAATCAACCCAGGACTCATAACACCACAGGTGAAATAACCTTTTATTGTACAGCAATAAAGAAATGGAACAGATTGCCTGCACATGTCAAAGCCAGTCATAGCATGAACCAGTTCGAGAAGAGAGCCAAAAGTTACCTAATGAATGTAGCGACAGAAAGGAAGGAGAATGATTTTTTATTTTTTTAGCTAACACTCATGTAAAAGTAAATAACTCTATTTACCTTATTCCTAGTACATATCCTTTATAGTATAATAATATCTCCTACATTGTATAATAATAAGGTATTAAAAGGACCCCAACGGAAATAAATCACTTTGACTTTTTTGGGTTATCCCAGGTTCTCTACACATATGTTGCTATGTATGATAGTCTATGTAACTGTATTTGTGTATACCTGGGTAAACTTACTACAAGTAAAACGTCTACTGCCAGCCAGAAGGACGCGAACCTCACCACCCATCGTCACATTATTATTATTAACTAGTTGTCTTTGTAAAACTTTTGAAAGAATGATGCTTAACAGACTGTACTACAGAATCAGACATCAACTTTCCCCCTACCTCTATGGGTTCATGAAAGGTAAAAGTGTGCAGAACTGTATTTCCACCTTTCTCACTGCACACACCTCTACTAGTTTTACCACTTTTCTTGATCTAAAATCTGCATTTGATATTGCGAACAGAACCGTTATACTACATGAACTAGCCAAAATGAATATTGGTGGTAGCTTACTCTGCTGGATAATAGGATACCTGTCAAATAGAGCATCCTCTGTCCTTTACCAAGGCTTCAGAAGTGATTCTAAAGAAATGTCTTTAGGTACACCCTGAGCTGCTTTGGGGATTAGAGTGGACGGTTACAAAGCATGGCTTGCTTCTGCAGTGTTTTAAAAATTGAGGTTGGAGAGTTGAAGGAAGAGGTCTTGCTTCTCCAGGAGGAGATTAGGAGGCTGAAGGTCCACCTCAATGGGTCTGGGAGAGAGTGTGAGATGGCTGGAGTTGTGGGGAATGAGGCTTCTAGCAGTGAGGTGCAGTCTGTCTCTCGCTGTGAGGAGGCTGTAGGTGGGGAGGTAGCAACGGCTATCAGCAGTGAGGTGCAGCCCAGCACCTGCTACAAGTGGCGAGTGGTTCACAGTAATGGGAGGCGCATCAGAGTAAGGAAAGTTAAGAGTGAAGATCTGAAGGTAGGAAATCGCTTCTCTGTTCTTCAGGATGAATGTACTTCAGCGGCCAGTGAAGGTAATGGTACTACTGCCCCTGCTAATGGAGGTAAGCGCATTCTTGTGGTTGGTGACTCTCAGGTAAGATATATTGACCGTGCTTTTTGTAATAGGAATAAGAAGATGAGAGATAGAGTGTGCTTCCCTGGAGCTGGTGTTGGGGACATTGTCAACAGGCTGGATAATATCATGTCAGGTAATGGGAACAAGCCCATTATCTGTCTCAGTGCTGGTGGAAATGATATTGGGAAGGGTAGGAGAGAAGAGCTGCTAGATAAGTACAGGTCAGCTATAGATTTCATTAAGTCTAAGGGAGGGATCCCAATCATATGTAGCATCTTGCCTAGAAGGGGAGTAGGAAATGAATGGGTGTCTAGGGCAATTGGTGTAAATTGCTGGCTAGACAGATACTGCAAGGAACTTGCAATCCCATTCATTGACAACTGGAACAACTTTTATGGCAAACATGATATGTATGCAAGGGATGGGGTACATCTCTCTGGGGCAGGGGTGGTAGCACTTGCAGACTCGATTGAGAAGGCCATTGGTGAAATGCCTATGATTTTAAACTGATGGAAGATAGAGGTATAACTGAAGTTATAAATAAAGACAATAGATCAGGTCAGCAAACAAAGGGGGACAGCAGAGGGCAGCAAGGGACTAGCTCCCTTAAGGTTTACTATACTAATAGCAGGAGTGTAAGAAATAAGATAGATGAGCTAAGATTAATTGCAAGTGCAGGAAACATATATATTATTGCTATAACAGAGACCTGGCTCAATCTGAAAGATAGAGAGATGCCCTCTGAATGTCACATACAAGGCTATAAATTATTCCACACTGACAGGGCCAACAGGAAAGGTGGTGGAGTAGCGATGTATGTCAGAGACAATTTAAATTGTTGTGTTAGACAAGATATTAAATTAGAAGCGTCAGCCACTGAATCTGTTTGGTTACAGCTTCTCGAGGGCCGAGAAAAACTAATTTTGGGTGTGATTTACAGGGCCCCAAATCTTGATAGGGAGTGCAGTAAACTTCTATGGGACGAAATTAATAAGGCATCTACATACGAAAATGTTGTGCTAATGGGAGATTTCAACTATAGACAGATTGACTGGAGCAATTTGACAGGAAATTTAGAATCAGGTGACTTTCTTGATACGATCCAGGATTGTTTTTTAAAACAGTTTGTGACAGAGCCAACTAGGGGAAATAACCTCCTTGACTTGGTTCTTGCCAGTAGGGAAACACTAATTAATAATCTTGAGGTTAATGATGAGCTTGGGGAAAGTGATTACAAATCCCTCAGTTTTAATATATCATGGAATTCCCTTAATAACGGCAATCAAGTCTCCGTCCCTGACTTTCGCTTGGCTGATTTCATAGGACTGAAAAATTACTTAGGTGGGCTGAACTGGAATGACCTGACTAAGGGTCAGGTAGGTGGTGATGGTTGCCGATATGATGCTTTCCAGGGCATAGTTCTAGCTGCTCAATCAAATTATGTTCCAAATAGGGAAATCAGATCAAACAAAAATGATCCTAAATGGATGAACAATAGATTAAAATATCTGACTGGTCAAAAGAGAGGCATATATAGGCAAATCAAAAGAGGAGAGGGGCAATTAAGAAATCGATATATTCAGTTAAAGAGAGAAATAAAAAAGGGAATTAGAAAAGCAAAAAGAGATTATGAGGTTAAAGTTGCAAGAGAATCGAAGACTAACCCAAAAGGATTCTTTCAGGTATACAGAAGTAAGATCAGGGACAAGATAGGCCCACTCAAAAGTTCCTCGGGTCAGCTCACTGACAGTGATAAGGAAATGTGTAGAATTTTCAACACATACTTCCTCTCAGTTTTTACACAGGAGGATTCCAGTAATGATAAATTATGTAGAACAGGACGATAATAAACTGTGCACGATTAGGGTCACAAGTGACATGGTCCTTAGGCAAATAGATAAATTAAAACCTAACAAATCCCCAGGCCCTGATGAACTGTATGCAAGGGTTCTAAAGGAATGTAAAGAGGAGCTTAGCACACCTTTGGCTAATCTTTTCAACATATCACTACAAACTGGCATGGTGCCAGATAAGTGGAAAATGGCAAATGTGATACCTATTTTCAAAACAGGTGACAGGTCCTTAGCTTCGAACTATAGACCAATAAGCCTAACCTCCATAGTGGGAAAATTTATGGAATCAATAATTGCCGAGGCAGTTCGTAGCCACCTTGAAAAGCATAAATTAATCAACGAATCTCAGCATGGTTTTACAAAGGGGCGTTCATGCCTTACGAATTTATTAACTTTTTTCACTAAGGTATTTGAGGTAGATCATGGTAATGAATATGATATTGTGTATATGGACTTCAGTAAAGCTTTTGATAGGGTCCCACATCAGAGACTATTGAGGAAAATTAAAGCACATGGAATAGGAGGAGAAATTTTTTCCTGGATAGAGGCATGGTTGACAAATAGGCAGCAGAGAGTTTGCATAAATGGGGAGAAATCAGAGTGGGGAAGCGTCACGAGCGGTGTTCCACAGGGGTCAGTGTTGGGCCCCCTGCTGTTCACAGTCTACATAAACGACATAGATGAGGGCATAAAAAGCGACATCGGCAAGTTTGCCGATGACACCAAAATAGGCCGTCGAATTCATTCTGACGAGGACATTCGAGCACTCCAGGAAGATTTGAATAGACTGAAGCAGTGGTCGGAGAAGTGGCAGATGCAGTTTAATATAGACAAATGCAAAGTTCTAAATGTTGCACAGGACAATAACCATGCCACATATAAACTAAATAATGTAGATCTTAATATTACGGATTGCGAAAAAGATTTAGGAGTTCTGGTTAGCAGTAATCTGAAACCAAGACAACAGTGCATAAGTGTTCGCAATAAAGCTAATAGAATCCTTGGCTTCATATCAAGAAGCATAAATAATAGGAGTCCTCAGGTTGTTCTTCAACTCTATATATCCTTGGTTAGGCCTCATTTAGATTATGCTGCACAGTTTTCGTCACCGTATTACAGAATGGATATAAATTCTCTGGAAAATGTACAAAGGAGGATGACAAAGTTGATCCCATGTATCAGAAACCTTCCCTATGAGGACAGACTAAGGGCCCTGAATCTGCACTCTCAAGAAAGACGTAGAATTAGGGGGGATATGATTGAGGTGTATAAATGGAAGACAGGAATAAATAAAGGGGATGTAAATAGTGTGCTGAAAATATCTAGCCTAGACAGGACTCGCAGCAATGGTTTTAAGTTGGAAAAATTCAGATTCAGGAAGGATATAGGAAAGTACTGGTTTGGTAATAGAGTTGTGGATGAGTGGAACAAACTCCCGAGTACAGTTATAGAGGCCAGAACGTTGTGTAGCTTTAAAAATAGGTTGGATAAATACATGAGTGGATGTGGGTGGGTGTGAGTTGGACCTGATAGCTTGTGCTACCAGGTCGGTTGCCGTGTTCCTCCCTTAAGTCAATGTGACCTGACCTGACTAGGTTGGGTGCATTGGCTTAAGCCGGTAGGAGACTTGGACCTGCCTCGCATGGGCCAGTAGGCCTTCTGCAGTGTTCCTTCGTTCTTATGTTCTTATGTTCTTCTTAAATGCTCTACCTGCCTCACCTAAACATATAGCTATAAGCTATGCTGATGATATCATGATCCATACAACAGGGCATAAGAAGATGAATACCATTCTTAATGAAGTTCAAGCAATTTGTAATCGACTAGGCCTCATAATATCTTCCTCTAAAACAAAGATATTAACAAGCAAACGACATCCCCCACCCATCTATTTGCAGGGTGAAATCATTAGCTACGTTAAAACTTACAGATATCTTGGTGTAGATGTACCCTTTAACAAATCCACTATACCACAACTAAACAAGAAATGTAAAGCTAGGCTAAATGCTCTCAAAGCTGTTGCTGGCTACAATCCCAACTATGGTGCTAATGTGAGAATCGTGAGAATGATGTACATAGCCTATGTTAGGTCCTTAATTGATTATGCTGCTCCTATGTTGATATTAGCTAGAGAAAGTTCTCTCCGACCCTTGGAGTTAATGCAAAATGAAGCTCTCAGGATTATTCTTGGCTGTCCCAGATCTACAAAAGTTCTTAACATGAGGAAGGAGCTTGGTATTTCTAGTATCAGTGATAGGATTGTTGAAATTAACACTGTACTCGGTATTAGAATGTTGAGAAACGAACCAGACACTGTCACAGTGAATCTTACCAAGTGTCTAGAGGTAAATACACACAGATCTAAATGGATTGTGAAAACGTGCAATTGCATTAAGTTTTATAACCTGCATGAACTGTATCACTGTAGGCAACAAGAGCATTTCACCCCTCCATGGAAGATGTGTTCATTTAATATCACATACCTACAAGTCCCTCCCAAGAAGCTCATTGCTAGTAATCCCTTCCTTAAATCTCTTGTTAGAGCAACTGCTCAAGAAGAAATTTCTCACCTAGCTGGTAGTAATAAGTTATCACAAGTTATATACACTGATGGATCTAAACAGGAGTCTCCTGGCAGGGCTGCATCTGCTCTTGTTGCCACCTCCCTAGTTAAGAACGATAATAAATTTGTTGAGTTAGGCATAAGAATTAACAACTGGGCGTCTACACTGCAAACTGAATTGTTTGCAATCCTAATGGCTCTAAAGCTAACCTATGACACTGAGCTTGACTCTGTCATCATTACTGATTCTATGTCATCAGTGAAGGCTCTTGACTCATATAATGACTCCAACAACATGCTCATTGGGGAAGCCAGGTATAGATACTCAAAAATTAGGGACAAAGGAATTAATGTACAATTGCTATGGATCCCATCACACATTGGATTACTCCTTCATGATAAAGTTGATATGTTAGCCAAGAAGAGTACCCAGAAGGAGAATGTAGAATATAACTTTGGTATAACTGTGTCTAGCATTAGGAATAATATTAGGAGAGAAGTAAATAATGAAAATGATTGTTATAGGAATGCAGTTAGAAGCCTGAGTAGATCTATAACCCACTATGATAACATGAACGTAGATAAGTATATTTATGGAGCAACTTGCAATGTGAACAGACTGACTGATGTTGTAGTGGCCAGGCTTAGGCTTGGTTACAAGTACTTCTGGCAGTTTGGGAGACACACAGATGATGATCAAACTAAATGGAAATTATGTGATCAGGCATATGGTCACTCTCTTGAACACTATGTGCTTAATTGTCCACTCATTGAGGAATACAGAGACAGACAGTATAATAACCTATGTGACATGTCAAGATATCTTATTAATGAAAATAAGATACCAGATATACTAAGCAAATTTCCTAAATTTGCTTGTAACAGATAAGTGAACTATAGATATGTAGATATAAATCCATATGTATTCCTGTTAACCCTTTGGGGCCTAGTTCCTAGGCCTCTTGTGTATCCATATGCTCTCGCGCTACCGTCCACAGGGTGGATATGGGGTGCACAATAAACTAGCCACTTCGGTGGCAAAATCTAATCTCTACACATATGTTGCTATGTATGATAGTCTATGTAACTGTATTTGTGTATACCTGGGTAAACTTACTACAAGTAAAATGTCTACTGCCAGCCAGAAGGACGCGAACCTCACCACCCATCGTCACATTATTATTATTATTATTATTATCATGGGGGAGCGCTAAACCCGTAGGGATTATACAGCGCCTGTTGGGGCTGGGGATGGAAGGTATCCAGGCTCATTTCAGGAAACTAGAGCACAGATCCGATTCCCTACATCAAGAGCCCCTCAGAAGCATCAAGGAACCTCCCTTGAGAGGATCCACTGCCGCAACACTCACCAAACTACAAGAAACATGGCCACCGTTACAAACATCTAGGTAATTCCTTCCTTGGTCATTCTCTGCTCAGACGTTGTGCTGAGTGGTTGTCAGCTGCTTCTCCTCAGTCCCGACACCTGGTGGAGGAGTTTTTACATCAACAACAATGGGGACTGCGTTTCGCCGGCGTGTTAATACTGTTTGTATTCAACTAACACAGGGCTCTATCACCAGCGAATCAATAAATGTGTTAATGCCAGCAATCATTCGTGATACATATGGCACTCAGCGTGAATCCTTGTGTGGCGTCGCCTTGAATGGAACTTCACGGATCTTCGTCAAGTTTTGTGATACTCAGATTTACGAGAAGATTGTGACCCAGTATCAGGATATAAGTAAGCAAGTCACCCCAGCAGTTTCTGTCCAGTTGCATGACGTTTCACGGTACTATACGTGGGTACATGTGTGAAACGTGCCTTTTGAGGCCAATGAAGTTGATATACGTGACTTTTTTGAACGTTATGGGAAGATCCACCTGGTCACCATGGGTAGGTGGTCTGACGGCCACTATGCTGGTCTTCAGGAGGGGTCATTTACGTTGAAAATGTCCCTGCGTCAGCCGATTGATTCCTTCGTATGTACACCTGGAGGATTTTCGTTCCCAGGTGTACGTTACGTATCCTGGACAGAGAAGAACTTGCCGCCTCTGCGGCGCTTTGGATCACATGGTGGCTCAATGTGTTCAGCGCCAGCCGCCCTAGGGGCGTGGTCGTCGTCCTGACGGCGAGGTACCCCGTCAGGCTCCGGAAGAAGAGGTTGCCGAGGACTCGCCGCGTCTGACATCATGGAGTGCTGAGGTTGATCGGGCCATGCTACTAGAGTCATCTTGTGTGACTCTACCTGGGACTGCCTCCCTTGACGAGGTGGAACATGTGAGCAGTGAGATCCCTCTAGCAAGAGAGGCAGGTGATATGGAGACCGATATTGTATCTGCGTTGAGTGACCTTTTAGCATCGCATGAGTCTGATTCTGTGCCATGTGTGCCTTTGTTGACGTGTTCTGATGAGGTGAGATTGCGTGTAGATGATGCTGATCAGATAGCTAAAGTGCGAGATTTGGAGAGTTCGAGAGTTCAAACTGTTGAGGCAGAAATTCACAAGGAAACACTCCAAGTACTGATATGTCTGAAGATGCTGTTTCTAGGAAGCGTGCGGCTACCCTGTCCGACTCCGATGATGTCTTGACCCCTGGACAACGTTCAGGGAAGAAGACGTGGTCGGAAATCACCGGTGGGGGGAGGTCGCACGAGTCCAGGACAGCAGGTAATATCACTGGGATTGCCAAAGGTGCGGGGAGTGCCTTGGGTGCTTGCCAACGCAAAGAGAAAAAGGGAGTGGTGGCCCCTAGAGGAAAGCCACCTTTAACACAGTTAGGTGTGTAACTATTAATGTTAATGGTTTGAAATCTGTCAGAAAGTGTGTGCAGGTGCATGAGTGGTTGAATCGATTTGCAGTGGATGTGTGTTTTTTGCAAGAACATAACCATAAGGTAGGAAGTTTGTTTGAGATGGATGGTTATGACATTTATGTGACTCACTCCAGACGTCTGAAAGGTGGAGTGGCTGTGTTGATAAAAGCGACCAGCCCATTTGTGATGAGACATTGGGAGGAAGGGGGGGGAGGGTCGCGTGGTGCGAGTCGTGGGGGATTGGGGTAGTAGAAGGGTTGGTTTCATAGGGGTATATGGGCCGGCTGAACATGACATTAATATTAAAAATACTTTTGTTAGAGATGTCTTAGTATATTATTTGAGGCCCCTGCTGGAAATTACAGTGGTTGGTGGTGATTGGAACTGTGTGGTGCGCCGTAAAGATGTTGAACTGAGGGGGCGGGTTTCTGTTCACTTATTTTGGGTGACTTGTTGTCTGGGCTGGGGTTGGTAGATGTACACAGAGGACGTGACTTGGGGATTGAGCATACTTTTGTGCGTAGGGGCTATGCGGCATGTTTAGATAGGGTGTATGCGTCTCGGCGGGTGGCCGTAATGAATGTGCGTGTGTTGAATGTCTTTTTCTCTGACCACTGAGGAGTTTTTGTAGAGCTTGACTGGGGGGGTCTCCGGAATCGTTTTAAGGGATACTGGAAATTGAATACGCGGATGCTACAAAGTGCAGATGATAGGAAACTATTCGTGGACTTATGGGCGTCTATGGGAGTAGACTCCTGGGAAGGGTGGGATTTAGTACGACAGTGGGATGAGGTTGTGAAGCCTCGAATTAAGGATTTTCATGTGCATCGGGGTAAGGAGGCCACTCACTTGGAGTATGGTTTTCTGAGGTACCTGGAGGGTAATCTACGACAATGTTATGCGCAGGGAGAGGCATCTGGGGTTTACCCAGTGGATGAGATTGACGCTCTTAAAGAACAAATCCAGGTACTGAAAAATAAGGTTTTCGATGGGGCGTGCATTTCGAGTGGGGTGGAGGAGGCTTTGTGGGGTGACAAGCCGTCTGCTTGTGTCTTACGAAGTCAGACACAAAGGCGAAAAACGACTGAAATTGTGAGTTTAGTGGTGCAGGATGAAGTTGACGGGTATAGTGAGGGACAGGTCTTAACAACAACTGAGGGGATAAGTTTTTATGTCAATACTTGGAGTAAGCTCCAGATGCAAAGTAAAGACGTGAGTGAGCATGCGATACACGAATTGGGGAGAGGAGTACAATGCGAGTTAAATGATTATGATCGCCTTCTCATGGGTGGGCCTATATCTGAGGCAGATGTGTGGGAGGCACTACAAGGAATGAGTAAGGGGAAGGCACCAGGCATTGATGGCATCCCTTGTGAATTTTATATCAAACATTGGGAGGTAATACGGACTTTTATGGTTCGTTTACTCAATGCGATGAAGGAGGGGGGGGGGTGTTAGGTCTGTCTCAGCGTACGGCAGTGTTGGTCTTAGTTAGGAAATGTGATGTGCCGTTAGCGATTAAGGACTACCGTCCCATATCATTGATGTGTAGCGACTATAAACTATATGCGAAAATTTTGATGAATAGAATTAAGAAAGTGTTTGATAAGGTAATCCATAAGAGTCAGTTTGGTGTGCCAGGTAGGTCAATGTATGATGGTCATGGGAATATCAGGGAGTTTGTTGAGGAATGCAGGGTGAGGGGTAGGGGTGGTGTTTTGGCTTTAGACTGGCGAGCCGCTTTTGATAGTGTGGAAAGGGAGGTTCTGTGGAAATTTATGAGATGGCAGGGTTTTGGAAATAAGGTCATCATGTGGGTCCATTCGTTGTACAATGGAGCAGGATTTAAAGTACAAGTTAATGGCAAGTTAGGTGTTTTTGTACACTTGAGCAGGGGCATTCGTCAGGGATGCCCCATGTCTCAAATGCTTTTTGCATGTATGCAGGGCCCTTTTTACTAGGCTGTTTGTGGACGGGGAGTAGAGACATCATGGGGTCCGAGTAGTGGTCGACCGACCCTTGTGGGTTATGTAGATGATACTACTGTGTTATTACGTTCACGGGAGCAATTGGGTTTTGTTGGGAGACTTGTTGACATATTTGGCAAGGCTACGGGGATGTGTGTTAATAGAGAAAAATCGAAGATTATGGAGTTAGGGGAGTGGGTGGGGGATGGGGTGGATGCAGAGGGGTGGACTGTGGTTGATCATATCACTATATGTGGTGTTCATTATATGCGGGAGGTCGATCAGATGAGGGCATGTAATTCGGGGAGGGTTGTACATAGTGTCTTGGGGCGCTTAAATAGTCTACGGCTGCAACATTTAACCCTTCATCAGAGGGCGGTGGTCATTAATGTCCTGCTTTATAGCAAACTATGGCATGTTGCTGCACTGTATCCTCTGTTTGCAGAGGGACGTCAAACGTCTTTTGCATAGAGGTTATCGATTTTTGTGGGGTTCAGGTTGCGATTGGCTCACAAGAGCGGTGGTGGAGACACCAATGCATCAGGGAGGGTTGGGTCTCATTCCTTTAGAGGCTCGTGTCATGGCATGTTACGCGAAGCGTCGTTTTCTCCGACTGGGCGGAAAGCATGGTGGGTTAAGTGAATTGTATCACGACCTGCGCAGGTGGTGGGGAGGGAGGAATTTAATTAGGTGCGACACGATGCTCCGCGTATTATTACACATGAGGGATGCGCGCTGTGTAAAATTATGTACCTTAGAAAGGGCGGGTATGGAGGTAGTCGTAGTGCGAGTTGAAGGAATGTATCCCATGTATGCGTGGGGTGATATATGGAGGCGAGTTCAACAGTTGCATCTGCCTGCTCAAGTACGGGAAGTGGTTCTTAAATTTTTACATAGAATCTAGCCGTCTGGGGTGGTGTTGTATAATAGGCGTTTGGGGGAAGACTGGGGTTGGGATTAAGACACATGTGCAACATCTGGGTATCTTTATTGTAGACGTTTCGCCATCCAGTGGCTTTATCAATACAAATTCTAGGACATAACTTGAAGACAGTAGAACTATGTACAGAAGATGAGGTAATCAGTCCCTCAACCTAGGAGTAGGTGCGAAGAGCACCATAGTCGTGGAGATTCTGTGTCTTAATCTCATCTTGTCGGTATTATATACCATTCGTACACAACTTGTCAGACACTGCAACATCATGGAATCTTAATTCTGAGGATATGTACATAACCTTCACGACTACGACAACTACTACTACAACTAACCCATCTCTTTGGGAAGGACCTACTTCCACTGGGGAATCCCGCCTACCAGTGAATATGCCCTCGTCTGCTGCACCTGACGTTACTATATAGGCGCCAGGATCCTTTCTTCTGCTTCAGAATCTCCACGACTATGGTGCTCTTCGCACCTACTCCTAGGTTGAGGGACTGATTACCTCATCTTCTGTACATAGTTCTACTGTCTTCAAGTTATGTCCTAGAATTTGTATTGATAAAGCCACTGGATGGCGAAACGTCTACAATAAAGATACCCAGATGTTGCACATGTGTCTTAATCTCATCTTGTCGGTATTATATACCATTCGTACACAAGACTGGGGTTGTCCGGCGTGCGGGATGGAGGAATCTGCTTTTTACGTTGTGTATTTCTGTGAGACTTTAGGTATGGTATGAGAGTGGTTCAGTAAGGTTTTGCGTTTGGTGGGGGGGGGGGAGGCTTGTCGGTGCTCCGGGCATTGAGTTTTGATGTAGGTGGAGTTGACTTGCGTGTACAACGTGCGGTGTGTACGTTGTGGCCGATTATATTTTCGTATCATGGGCTATGAGGCACGTTGATGGTTACAGTAGAATTAGGGTTTTAGCGGGGACGATTTATAGGACAAAATGTCGAGATTAGTCACGAGGGAGCATTCACCAAATTCAACTTCAATAACAAAAACATAAAGTGGGACCAAGTAAACCAAGTCCTAACCGATATAAGCTGGGAAGATATACTAAGCAACACAGACCCCAACATATGCCTAGAACAGATTAACTTGGTGGCACTCGATGTATGCACAAGGCTTATTCCTCTAAGAAAAAGGAGGAGTAGATGTAAAATAGAAAGAGACAGGCGCTCCCTTTACAGGCGATGGAAAAGAATAACAGAGTGGCTAAAAGAGGTCAATATATCTGAAATGCGTAGGGAGACACTGGTCAGAGAAATAGCAAGTATCGAACTTAAGCTAAAGGAATCTTATAGGAGTCAGGAATCGCAGGAAGAACTAAAAGCCATAAATGAAATCGAAAGAAACCCAAAATATTTCTTCTCCTATGCCAAATCAAAGTCGAGAACAACGTCCAGTATTGGGCCCCTACTTAAACAAGATGGGT
The DNA here is from genome assembly GCF_038502225.1 of Cherax quadricarinatus. Taxonomy (NCBI): domain Eukaryota; kingdom Metazoa; phylum Arthropoda; class Malacostraca; order Decapoda; family Parastacidae; genus Cherax; species Cherax quadricarinatus. Next base: position 14,297,191 of record NC_091296.1, read on the forward strand.
CCTACACAGATGACAGCAAGGAAATGAATGAGCTACTCAAGTCCCAATATAACTCAGTTTTTAGCAAGCCGCTAACCAGACTGAGAGTCGAAGATCAAAATGAATTTTTTATGGGAGAGCCACAGAATTTGGTTAACACAAGCCTATCCGATGTTATCCTGACGCCAAATGACTTCGAACATGCGATAAATGACATGCCCATGCACTCTGCCCCAGGGCCAGACTCATGGAACTCCGTGTTCATCAAGAACTGCAAGAAGCCCCTATCACGAGCCTTTACCATCCTATGGAGAGGGAGCATGGACACGGGGGTCGTCCCACAGTTACTAAAAACAACAGACAGCCCCACTCCACAAAGGGGGCAGTAAAGCAACAGCAAATAACTACAGACCGATAGCACTAACATCCCATATCATAAAAATCTTTGAAAGGGTCCTAAGAAGCAAGATCACCACCCATCTAGAAACCCATCAGTTACACAACCCAGGGCAACATGGGTTTAGAACAGGTCGCTCCTGTCTGTCTAAACTATTGGATCACTACGACAAGGTCCTAGATGCACTAGAAGACAAAAAGAATGAAGATGTAATATATACAGACTTCGCAAAAGCCTTCGACAAGTGTGACCATGGCGTAATAGCCCACAAAATGCGTGCTAAAGGAATAACAGGAAAAGTCGGTCAATGGATCTATAATTTCCTCACTAACAGAACACAGAGAGTAGTAGTCAACAGAGTAAAGTCCGAGGCAGCTACGGTGAAAAGATCTGTTCCACAAGGCACAGTACTCGCTCCCATCTTGTTCCTCATCCTCATATCTGACATAGACAAGGATGTCAGCCACAGCACCGTGTCTTCCTTTGCAGATGACACCCGAATCTGCATGACAGTGTCTTCCATTGCAGACACTGCAAGGTTCCAGGCGGACATCAACCAAATCTTTCAGTGGGCTGCAGAAAACAATATGAAGTTCAACGATGAGAAATTTCAATTACTCAGATATGGTAAACACGAGGAAATTAAATCTTCATCAGAGTACAAAACAAATTCTGGCCACAAAATAGAGCGAAACACCAACGTCAAAGACCTGGGAGTGATCATGTCGGAGGATCTCACCTTCAAGGACCATAACATTGTATCAATCGCATCTGCTAGAAAAATGACAGGATGGATAATGAGAACCTTCAAAACTAGGGAGGCCAAGCCCATGATGACACTCTTCAGGTCACTTGTTCTATCTAGGCTGGAATATTGCTGCACACTAACAGCACCTTTCAAGGCAGGTGAAATTGCTGACCTAGAAAATGTACAGAGAACCTTCACGACGCACATAACGGAGATATAACACCTCAATTACTGGGAGCGCTTGAGGTTCCTGAACCTGTATTCCCTGGAACGCAGGCGGGAGAGATACATGATTATGTACACCTGGAAAATCCTAGAGGGACTAGTACCGAACTTGCACACGAAAATCACTCACTACGAAAGCAAAAGACTTGGCAGACGATGCAACATCCCCCCAATGAAAAGCAGGGGTGTCACTAGCACGTTAAGAGACCATACAATAAGTGTTAGGGGCCCGAGACTGTTCAACTGCCTCCCAGCATACATAAGGGGGATTACCAACAGACCCCTGGCAGTCTTCAAGCTGGCACTGGACAAGCACCTAAAGTCGGTTCCTGACCAGCCGGGCTGTGGCTCGTACGTTGGTTTGCGTGCAGCCAGCAGTAACAGCCTGGTTGATCAGGCTCTGATCCACCAGGAGGTCTGGTCACAGACCGGGACACGGGGGCGTTGACCCCCGGAACTCTCTCCAGGTAAACTCCAGGTGTATATGAGGGGAGATGGGAGAGAGACTTCCCGTCTGAATATAAAGCCTTGGAGTTACGAGATTTGAGATAGTTGTGAGTGTTCAGTGGGTAATCTAACGGGCTGGTCAGCTGTGTCTAATTGTGTTTGTCAAGTGCGTGAATGTTTTGTGATCTTCGTGTTTATGTGCGTGTCCTATGTAACGATGACGACGATGTATCTTAAGGCTTTGTATATACAGCTTTTAGGAATGTTTTTCGTCATTTATGCCTCAATAAAAGTCATTGGTGTACATTTTGTATATGGTGTGCTTCCTAGCACAGTTGAACGTTTTCTTATTTCTGTTTATACTTTATGCCGTGTTCGTGTGCTTTTCAATAGTATATGTATATATGTAAGTGTTTGTTTTTCTGTAAGCTGTGATGGTGCTCGAACTATACGTGGAAGCAGTATTTTTCAATGTTTGCCTCTCGTCAGTGTATAAGTTCACTTGTAGCTGCTTGCATTTTTTCTTTGTGTTTATTGAGATGTCAAATATCACAGTGTAGTTTCGTTTTGTTATATTAGATATTTTCATTTTTGTGAATTGTAGCGTCATCCTGTTCCACCTTTTAACTGTAAATGCCTATTCTTAGTCAATGATAAGACCCCGTGGTAGTCGCCCAAATTAACGTATTGTTGTGGTCTTTAAGGCACCTGAGTTCTTAGATTAAGTCTTGGATACGTTGTGTGTTGGCAGGCGGAAGCCACGCTTAGTTATATGCCAGATGCAGTATTATGTTGTATAATACGTGATTGCTTGTGTATGTGTGTAATTTTGTGTGCTCGTTTTTGTCACATTGTTTTTTGTATAGTCTTTATATTTTCCAGTGTTTTGATTTTATTATTTATTATATAATAATAATCTTGTTAGTGCCTGGTATCTCGTTGACATATTAATTTATGCACTCATATCTATTTTGTACCTGAGTTTTAAATAATATATATATATATATATATATATATATATATATATATATATATATATATATATATATATATATATATATATATATATATATATATATATATATATATATATATATATATATATATATATATATATATTCCTTCCTTGGATTTGAGGATACGAACATTAAAAACCCAGAAATAGCTAAAATCATCGAGATGCAGAGTCAAAAAATGAACATGTAAACTCAGGAAATGGAGGAGCTTAAAACGTCCAATGACATGTTAACCCGGGAAGTTAAGGAACTACAAACCACCAACATACAGTACCTGGACAAGATCACAACTCTGGAACATAAACTAAACGCACTAGAACAACTAAGCAACACCCACACCCAGTCTGAGGAATCCATCAACCGCCTAAAAGATGAAGTTACCCAACTAAACACCAATATCAAGAATGAAAGAGCAAGAGTGGATTTACAACTTACCGTTGTTACGAACAATTTCCAAGATCACTTCGATCAACAACAACTATCTGATGCAGGTGTAGTAAACAGCAAACTTCTCCCAGCAACTATACCCCAGGAAACATGTAAACAAAACATCTTACAACTTATCCATGACCATTTTCGTTTCAACATACCAAGTGGTGATATAAAGGAATGTAAAGTGATATGCTATCATACTCGGAAGAAATCAGTGATAGTAAGTTAATCTCTAGCTCACAAAGAAATGAAACGTCAATTACTATGAAAAGTGATATGATAAAGAGTGCCTGACCAAAACAAGACAAAATCTCCTCTATAGACTAAGAAAGTTATAACATGAAAATCCACCTGTGCTTTGCAAGAGATGGGAAAATTGCTGTTAAAAAGGAATCAACAGGAATGAGATATTTTATTTCTACTGAACATGAACTGAACAGTGATGGTGACTTCACTGAGTCAGAATAAAATGCAGTTTGTACCCACTTTCCACAAGTAATGTTAAAACCCCAATTTTTTATCAAATTATTCTCTGTAAAACCTAATTTTCATTCTAATTTGTTAATCTGACAGCAGTTAATTGTCAAAGTTGTTCAAACACTACCATACAGTTTATACTGTTTTTATTATACTCTTTTTTTTCGTTTATATTTGTAACTATCTTTTAACGTCCTCTATTAGTATAGAACTATTATACCTTATTTTTAATTGTCCATTGTGTGCAGTCTATATATCCTTGGTTAGGCCTCATTTAGATTATGCTGCACAGTTCTGGTCACCGTATTACAGAATGGATATAAATTCTCTGGAAAATGTACAAAGGAGGATGACAAAGTTGATCCCATGTATCAGAAACCTTCCCTATGAGGACAGACTAAGGGCCCTGAATCTGCACTCTCTCGAAAGGCGTAGAATTAGGGAAGATATGATTGAGGTGTATAAATGGAAAACAGGAATAAATAAAGGGGATGTAAATAGCGTGCTAAAAATATCTAACCTAGACAGGACTCGCAGCAATGGTTTTAAGTTGGAGAATTTCAAATTGAGGAAGGATATAGGAAAGCACTGGTTTAGTAATAGAGTTGTGGATGAGTGGAACAAACTCCTGAGTACTGCCATAGAAGCTAAGACGTTGTGTAGTTTTCAAAATAGGTTAGATAAATACATGAGTGGGTGTGAGTTGGACCCGACTAGCTTGTGCTACTAAGTCAGATGTCGTGCTCCTTCCTTAATTAAGTGAATGTGACCTGACCTGATCTGACTAGGTTAGAGCGTTGACTTAAGCCGGTAGGATGAACATCAAAATGGTATACAATACCGACAGGTTGTTAGGTAAGACACATATGCAACAGTTAGACAACTTTATTCCGAAACGTTTCGCCTACACAGTAGGCTTCTTCAGTCGAATACAGAAAATAGGCAGGAACAGTAGAGATGTGAAGACGATGTAATCAGTCCATCACCCTTGTAGTCGTAGAATTTGAGGTTGTCAGTCCCTCGGCCTGGAGAAGTTCAGTTCCATAGTCAGGAACTATCTGAAGATCAAGCGACAGTGCGGAGACTTAAATACTGTCGGAAGGAGAGGTGCAGAGTAGTAGTAGTAGTAGTAGTAGTAGTAGTAGTAGTAGTAGTAGTAGTAGTAGTAGTGAGAATGTAACCACTGAGAGGTCATGTCCCTCTCAGATCCAACACTTCTCACATGAAAAGCTTGTCCAAGGTGTTTTCTGTACCAAGATGCCATGTGTTGCAGTGTCTGACAAGATGAACATCAAAATGGTATACATATGTGTCTTACCTAACAACCTGTCGGTATTGTATACCATTTTGATGTTCATCTTGTCAGACACTGCAACACATGGCATCTTGGTACAGAAAACACCTTGGACAAGCTTTTCATGTGAGAAGTGTTGGATCTGAGAGGGACATGACCTCTCAGTGGTTACATTCTCACTACTACTACTACTACTACTACTACTACTACTACTACTACTACTACTACTACTCTGCACCTCTCCTTCCGACAGTATTTAAGTCTCCGCACTGTCGCTTGATCTTCAGATAGTTCCTGACTATGGAACTGATCAACATTCGTCTCTCGACCTCCGGGGAGAGAGGACGCACGCCTAGTAGCTACACCTGCCCTCTGGTGGTGACCTTTAGCAACTAGAAGACAAAATGGCGTACCGAGTGGGACAGCGAATTAACACTGTTTGTATACAGCTGATACGAGGCACACTTACTGGAACAACGATGCATACATTGCTGCCTGCTATCATCAGGGACGCCTATGGTGTCCCCAACGAGGAAGTTTATGGTGTTGCCTTAAATGGGATGACCAGAGTATTCCTGAAACTGAATCATACCGGCGTCTACGACAGACTTGTTGAAGAGTATCAGGAGAGGAAGGTGACAGTGAACTCGGCAGTGGAGGTTGTTCTGCATGACGTATCCAGGTACTATACGTGGGTGAAGGTGAGAAATGTCCCTTTCGAGGCGACGGCGTATAGTATACAGGAGGTATTCCATAACTACGGAAAAGTCCATTCGGCAACGATGGGAGTATGGACAGAGGGGCCATATAAGGGAAGACCTGAGGGCTCTTATACCCTAAAAATGACGTTGGCTAGGCCTATACCGTCCTATGTCATGCTGGTGGAGTCCAGGACGCAAGTCTTTGTACACTATGCCGGCCAGAGAAAGACCTGTCGACTATGTAGCTCATATGAACATATGGCAGCACAGTGTCCTAGAAGGCAGCCTACCAGGGCTCCTGGTACGTTGGCAGTGGAGCAGAGACCATGTGAGTTGATGCCTGAGTTGGTAGAGGAGGAAGCAGTGACGAGTGGTAGATGGAGTGAAGAAGTAGAACGGGAAGTATCGACGGTCGGTACCTGTGTTACCCTCCCGGAGGTGACAGGGGAGGGGCCCCCATCGCCTGAGGGACGGGTGGACGTGGAAGAGTCTACCCTGGAGAAGTTGCTGGAAGCGGTTCTGCACGAGTTTTTCGACGAGAAGGTGGCCGGGGAGGATGGTCCTGAGAAGTCAAGTGAGATACAGCTGATGGTTGAGCAGCAGGGACAGGTGAAGGGTCCGAGGAATGACAGAGAGGACATGGAAGTGGTGGTGGAAGTCCATCAGGAGGACGTGCAGGACGTAGATTTGTGTGTGAGTGAGAGCTCACGAAAAAGAACTGCGGGTGCTTTTGACCTCGATGAGGTTTTAACACCTGGGCAGAGACCCGGGAAGAAGTCATGGGTAGTTGTAGGGGAAAAGGCAAGCAGGGGAGGGGGTGTACCGGGGAAGATCAGTGGGGGGGGCAAGGAGGGGCTGGTGGACAGGTTAGAAAAAAGGATAAAAATGGTACAGGTACTGAGAAAGGTGAAGTGAGTAAGATACAGAGGCATAGGGGTAAGCCCCCTCTTCTGGCAAATTCAAGTGTGTCACAATAAATGTCAATGGGCTTAAATCAGAGGTAAAAAGGGTTTGGTTAGAGTGGTTTTTACGAAGGTTTGATGTGGATGTATGTTTTTTGCAGGAGCATAACCATAGGTTAGGGAGTGAATTGAGTTTGAGGGGTTATAAAATGTTTGTCAGTAATGCTTTGCAATTAAAAGGAGGGGTAGCAGTAGCTGTAAAGGAGACCAGCCCATTGCGTGTCATGGGTTGGGAGGAGGGGGGAGGGGGGAGGGTTGTAAGGGTAGATGGGCACTGGGGGGTGGGGAGAGTATGTTTCATTGGTGTATATATGCCGGCATGTAACAATGTTAGAGTCAAAGTTGATTTTGTACGTGATGTTTTGATGTATTATTTGCGAGGTTTACCTTCTATAACTGTACTTGGAGGTGACTGGAACTGTGTGATTAGGTATGGTGATGTGTCGCCGAGGGGGGCAGGATGTGTTTTAGGTGCACTAAGGGATGTGTTAAGGGATGTAGGAGTTGTAGATGTGGTGGGTAGGGGGGAGTATGGGGTGGAGCAGACGTTCATTCGTGGGAATTATGGGGCGAGGTTAGATAGGATATATGTGATGCAGGGGATTGGTGTGGAGAGAGTGAGGGCTTTTGATGTCGGTTTTTCGGATCATAGGGCGGTGATAGCTGATCTGCGGGTGGATGGTATAGTACGCATATATGCTGGGTATTGGAAATTGAATGTGAGGCTTCTGCAGGAGGGGGATGAAGGCTCATCCTTTGAGGAATGGTGGAGACATTGCTGGGATGGTAGGGATGGTGGGATGGATTTGCTTGACTGGTGGGAGATGCGGGCAAAGACAGCAATAGCAGAGTTTTTTAGGATACGTGGAAAGGAACAGGCAAGGTGGAGATATGGTTTGCAAAACTATCTGGAGGGACAGCTGAATGCTGTTTACGACGGGGGGGGGGGGAAGGGAAGATGTGCGAGGTGAGGTGGATGGCTTAAGGAGTAGGATTGAAGGATTGCATAATGAAAGGTTTAACGCGATTAGAGTTAGGGCAGGATTAGAGGAGGTGTTAAAGGGTGATCGACCATCAGGTTATGTCCTGAGAAAATTTAGGGAAAGGCAGATGGTGACTACCATAGCGCATCTAGTGGTCGCTGATGGGGGGGGAGGATATGTGGTGGGTCAAGGTCTTACTGATACAGATGATATTAGTGGTTATGCTGATTATTGGTTTAGGGAGAAATGGAGGAGGAACAAGGAAGTTGTCAGTGAGGAGGTATTTGGGGTTATGCAGAATACTATTGTATTGGGACAACAGGAACGGGAAATGCTGGAGGGTAGTATTAGTGAGGAGGAGGTGGGGGAGGCGGTTTACGGGATGAGTCAGGGTAAGACGCCGGGCATTGATGGAATACCGAATGATTTTTATAGAGTTTATTGGGAATGCATTAGGTATGGGTTAGTGGAAGTCTTGAATCATATGTGGAGCAGTGGGAGGATGGGGAAGACCCAGAAAACAGGGATCGTTGTGTTGGTGCTGAAGAAGAAGGATGGGAAAGTATTGAATGATTATAGAGCAATATCCTTAATGTGTGCAGATTATAAAATTTATGCTAAAATTCTGGGCAATAGACTGAAGAAGGTTCTAGGATCAGTGGTACATGGGGGACAGTTTGGCATTCCGGGAAGAAGTATGAGGGACGGGCATAGTCACATAAGGGATTTTATTGAGGACTGCACCGGAGGGGGAATACTTGGATTAGATTGGGCTAATGCGTATGATTGTGTGAATAGGGATTTCTTAAAAGTTTGTTTGGAACAGTTGGGTTTGGGGGAGAAGGTGGTGAGATGGGTGCAAACCTTGTATGAGGGAGCAGTTATTAGGGTACAGGTTAATGGTAAGTTGGGGGACCCAGTACTGATGGAGAGAGGTTTGAGGCAGGGCTGTCCACTCTCTCAGTTATTGTTTGCCTGCGTACAGAATCCATTTTATGGGCTGGTGGATGAGGTGATGAATGAACATGGGATTAGGGGGGGTGGGCGGGGGGGGGATTGTGGGGTACGTAGATGATACTACTGTGCTGGTAAGGCATGAGGAAGATCTAAGGAAAGTTGGTGGAATCATTCAGATTTTTGGGGACGCCACGGGTATGAGAGTTAATTTAATGAAGTCGAGACTATTAGAGGTGGGGGATTGGGTGGGAGGGGGCTTGGGGGAGGGTTTGGGATGGTCAGTAGTGGACAGAATTAAGGTTTGTGGAATATGGTACATGGCGGAAGTGCAGGAGAGTAGGAAGATAAATTCGGAATTAGTTACGAGCAGGGTTTTGGGTAGGCTAGGTGGCTTAAGGGCTAGGGACGTAACATTACAGCAGAGAGTTTTAGTGGTCAACTCTCTGGTTTACAGTAAGGTGTGGGGAGTGGCTGAGGTGTTCCCTTTAAGAGCAGAGGATATTGCAGAGATCCAGAGGAAGGTTCTAAGGTATGTGTGGGGGTTTGGGAGGGCATGGTTGAGCAAGGACGTGGTGATGACGGAGGGGAGACGTGGGGGTCTTGGCCTGATGTCATTGGGTCATAGAGTAATGGCTTTATATATTAAACAAAGATATATCCGGACTGGGGGGAACAGAGGAGTCAGGGTAGGTAGGGTAATGGAGGATGCACGAAGATGGTGGTGTGGAAGGGATTTGCGGTATTGTGAGGATATGTTGAGGGTTTTATTACATGTTAAACAGGTGTCCACGTTAAAGGTCAAACGAATGGTGGGTGCTGTGGTAGGCAAGGGTGTCTTACAGGGACTTGCTGTATATCCAACATATGACTGGATAAGCATATGGAGGAAGTTTGGCTTGCTTAGAATAACAGCGAGGGTACGAGAGTTAGTATATCGTTTTCTGATGGGAATATTGGCCTCTAGGGATGTGTTATATAAAATGGGTCTTGTGAGAGAGGACTCATGCTTGCATTGTGGGGACATCGAAACGGCTTTTCATGCGGTATATTTTTGTCCCTCTTTGGAGGGGGTGAGGTTATGGATGGTGAGAGTTTCAGACTTTTGGGGGGGGGGGGCAATGGCCATTCCTACGGGCCTTAATGTTGGATGTAACTGGGGTGACGGGTGATGTGGGTAGAGCCTTAATGTATGTTATGACGGATTATTTACATGTATCTTGGGGGATGAGGGAGGTTAGGGGAGAGTTGAGGATAAAAGCGTTAGCAGCGAGATTTTATAGAACTATGTGTAGGAATAGGCAAGTCTATGGTGGGAGGTGGGTAGTTAGCTTTTCGGAGGGTTACCGGAATCTCACTGTGGGGGGCCTTCTCCTCATGAACCCAGGGGGCGGGCAAAGGGTTGGTCTCCTACCGGGGGATACATGAGGGTGGGTTGGTTTAGGCTTCTTTGTAGTGTGGATGGTGGGAGGGTTATGAATAGAGTGGAAGGGAGATGAATGAGGATTTGGAATCTATAGTTATGTTCACTGCATACAGGATAACCTTAAAAACCATGATGACTAAACCTTGGGATCTCGGGTTTAGAGCAGAATGATGTTAAGATAAGCACACAAGTTAACTTGATCGTTGTATAACTTATGTTTGTGAAGTGCTGTGACCCAACACAGTTGCTTTGTGGGAAAAATTTTCTGCTATGTATATGAAATCATGATATTTGGCTTAGTCAGTTTTATAATCACATATAATGACACCTTTTTCTATGTACCTAATCATGTTATGTAATGATATATGAATTATAATGAATAGTGAGGTATTAGGTTAGGAGTGGACAATTTTATTGTGCGATGCCCTTAATGGGGTTTCTGTGAGATTGTTAACTGGTTTTGTTCAATGGTGTTATTGGGGAAAAAACAAGGATGGAACATGTACGAACTTGTATGTCAATATTTTTAATTATGACTACTGTATGTGCATGAGGAATTTTTATTCCCATGATAACGCTCAGTATAATAACATTGATAATAGGGAAAAGGGGGGGGGGGGGGTAGTATGTGCCGGCACGAAGTAAGTGCGGCGAGTCTTTAGGCAATGAGAATTATAATTATATGCTAATTATTTGGTTATATATTATCTTTTAGACTGTTTATATAAAAAAAAAATCAGCAATGATGTACTAGTGTTTCAAATAGGGAGATAAGGTTTTTATGTCCTGTAACTAGACAGTTTTGATACCTTATGTTAGGATTTTGTTAGTTGTATGGGTTGTACTTGCGTATATAATGTTATGTCTTTTACTCGAGGGTGTTTCCTGCCCAGTGTTTATGTGGGGAGTTTCAATAAAAAAAAAAAAAAATATGAAACATCAGTATGAAAAACAATATAGAAGAGGCTTAATAACTAAAGAATTCATCAAACACTATACTTCAGTCCTCATCTAATTAATCAGAAAGTCCAAGCAACTATACTATTCTAATAGATTCACTGCAACGAGAGATATTAAAAAGTCCTGGAAGACACTCTCTCAGATCCTGGGCACCACAAACCGAACAGAACTAGTAGTATTGTACTAACTAAACCAAACCAAACGAAACTCCGGCCTGTTGATACAGCTAATAAGACAAATGACTTCTTCTCAAACATAGGAGCAAATCTCGCCAGTAAAATTCCAATTACCGATGTCCGAGCTAATGATTATCTAGATGGAAACTTCCCAACATCCCTCTACCTTGCACCAACAGAGCCCACTGAGGTTACCATGATTAACTCTCTAAAATACAAATCAGTAAATGTACCACCACTACTGTACAAACAAACAGCTCTAATCCTTTCATCCACCATTGCATTACTCTTTAACAAATCACTAGAAACCAATACATTCCAGGCATCGCTCAAAATAGCAAGGATTACACCAATACACATAGGTGGTGACCCGACAAAGGTAAACATTTACAGGCCAATATCAAACTTGCCATTACTTTCCAAAATCTTCGAGAAGCTCATACACAAAAGATTATACTCCTTCATAACATCACAAAGCATCCTCAACTCTTGCCAGTTTGGCTTCAGGAGAAACAAAAACACAAATGATGCAATAATAAAAATGCTAGACCTACTTTACACAGCACTTGAAAAAAACGAATACCCGCTTGGACTCTTTATCGACCTTAAGAAACCTTTTGATACAGCATCCTACTCCTCAAGCTTGATCATTACGGTATAAGAGGCCACACACTTGTATGTATCAAGTCATACTTTACTAGTAGAAAGCAATACGTCTCGATCAAAGACACAACCTCCTTAACAAGACCCCTGGACACTGGTGCACCACAGGGAAGCATTCTTGGTCCCCTCCTCCTTTTATACATCAGCGACCTTCCAAGCGTATCACAACTTATGCCTATTCTCTATGCTGACGACACGACTTTTGTCATCTCTCACACTAATCCAGCCTCAATCAATACTATTGTTAATGAAAAGCTCGCAAAAATAGCAACCTGGATGACTGTCAATAAACTTACACTGAATATAGACAAAACCTTTTACATTATGTTTGGGAGTAGAGCAAGTGACGTCCAGTTAAACATTATGCTTAACAACTTCCTTATTGCTAAACATAATGAGGGAAAATTCCTGGATCTACACCTTGACACCAACCTGAAATTCAACACCCATATCCAACACAACAAAAAAAAGTATCCAAAACAGTTGGCATCCTCTCAAAGATATGTTACTATGTACCACACACAACACTACTTAAACTACACTATTCACTGATCTACCCCTACCTCACCTATGCAATTTGTGCCTGGGGTTCCACAACGACAAAGCACCTAAAGCCAATAATAACCCAACAAAAAGCTGCAGTGCGAATGATCACACGATTCACAGATAGACAACACCCCCTCCCCCACTTTTTCAAAGACCTAACCCTACTCACTATACAAAACATTCACTCGTACTATTGTGCAACCTACATTTACAGAACAATCAATTCTAATATAAATCCCGACCTGAAGCGCTTTCTTAACAGTTGCATAGGACCCATGAACACAATACTAGACACAAAAATCTCTGTGACATTCCCCGTGTCAGGTTAATTTTTAAAAAAAACTCAACGTACATAAAAGGACCCAAAATCTGGAACTGTCTGCCAGAAATGTCCAGAACCATTGACTCGGCCAACATTTTTAAAACTACAGTTAGAAAACACCTTTTGTCCTTAACCTATCCCAGCCCATCATAAATAAATATGCAAAAAAACCTATACGTGCCTTTGCTCAGCATCATGAACATAGTAAATCATTATAATCAATATATGATCACTCTCAATATATGTAATCATCTCAATTGTAATGTTAATTATTCCATTGTGTCCACCTGAGGCTAATAATCAAAACTGTAATTCCTCTCTATCAAACTTATTAAAGCCATATAGCATGAACTAATAGAATAATCAGTTTTCTTATATTAAATGTAACTCACCTAGTGACCATATGTACAATTTGGCACAGTTATTCCCTTATTAATGGAAATACTCTGCATATAAAGGGGTTTTTGGCACGTACACCCAATTGTTATACTCATTTGTACAAGCATGTATCATGCTAAAATAAAAATTATTATTATTATTATTATTATTATTATTGTTATTATTATTATTTTACAGGTTTATGCACCATGTTCTAACCTAGCCTAGCCTGACCTAATTTAACCAACCCTTAAATAAAAGAAATAACATCTGATCTTGAGGACAACGTCAATAAAGTGGAGTAGTCAAATGAAGATTGGTTGACAGATGTAGCAAAAGAACACAAAACACCTGGAAAATTATAAGTTCTTGAATTATAAGCCTGGTTGACCAGGCCCTGATCCACCAAGAGGCTTGGTCCCGAGCCGGACCACGGGGGAGTTTACCCCCTGAAACCCCCTCCAGGTATACTCCAGGCAGTCAGGTAAGACCCTCCCAGAATTACCAGAGGACCGCGAGAGCAGCATATCCTGCAGCATATCCTGAGAGCCGACAAGTTGATAAATTAGACATGTGCAGCACTTAAGTATCTTTATTGTGGAAACGTTTCGCTACAAAGTGGCTTTATCAGTCCAGTACAAAGAAGAATTGTGAAGATCTGGAGTTTGAGGGACTGATTACCCCAACTCCTGATCTTCTCGGAAAAAATAGTATTAATTACTCTTGGCATTGATTATATTAGTCGTACCAGACACGGCTTAACTAAATGGAATTCCGTGAGGCTTCATTAAGTACTTGATGTATAAAAATAATAGTAATCTTTATTTCTACAGTTACAGATACAACGTACAGGTCTAGATGACATCAGTGGGATAATACTATATAGAAAGCTCCTTGTTATACAGTGCATTTCGGGCAAATTAGGTCCATTTTATCCCCAGGATGCGACCCACTCCAGTTGGCTAACACCCAGGTACCTATTTTACTGATAACTGAACAGGGACAGCAGGTGTCTTAAGTTGTAACTTGCCAGTTCATTACCTTTGTACCTTGTTCAGCTATCAAAACTTTGGGGTCCAGTCCCTGGACCCATTATGTACCTCTGTAATCCTCTGACTACCATCCACAGGATGGGTATGGGGTGTATAATAAACATATTAAACTAGCTAATGTTTCCACCCGTACCAAGGATCGAACCACAAACCTCAAACCACGGTACGGGTGGAGACTGAGCTCACGGCAAGTGAGTCGTATAACTCCACCCCACTCACTTGCTGCTAATTCACTCCCCACCCGTACCGTGGTTTGTTTGCAATCGTGTCATTACGATTTCGTGAGTCAGGGACCTCACTGTGTTTGCAATCGTGTCATTACGATTTCGTGAGTCAGGGACCTCACTGTGTGAGCTGTGTGCTAGCAATCGATCTACGGGACACCCTATATATAGCCCCACTGTGAGGGTTTTTATTCCAGCTAGCTACCCACGCTATCGTGTCTACTGATAAATGTCCTAGAAACAGTCGCAGATATTCACGCAGATATATACGAGTATCTTTTCTAGTGTCTTCGAGTCATGTAACCATGAATCAGGAGTATATGTAATAACAATTATGATTAGGCATTATGAAAATTTAATTGATAATGCATCAAGCTTCTTCATATTATAACATTACACTCACTTCATAGTACATCCTCACTAATTTAAGCAACCAGACTTCAAAATTTTCTTTTCTCACTTTTAAATAATCATACTGTATAATACATCAATAAAACAATATAAATATTCTTCCTTTATTGACAGAAAAGTAAGACGGGTTTTAACAATGTTACTACAACTGTTATTATTATTATTATTATTATTATTATTATTATTATTATTATTATTATTATCATCATCTGGATCATGCTCAAGTTGTGGAGGCTCGATATTTCGTCTGTCAAGCACAAAGCACGGCTCTAATTAACTGTACTTATGTCATTAATTTCACTACAAACCTTGTGTTATCTTTCCTTTTTTTTTTATATTTTATTTAGAACAATACAATACAAGAGATAGATAAAGACAAAAACAGGTCTTACACAGACTAAATCATTAACAACCACACAAACATGAACTTGAGATAACACAAATATCCCTCCTCACCCATACATGAAAACCCCTACACCTATGATAACCAATAAACGACTAATTCCAATTGCATTGTTATATGATTAACAAAACACACCATAATATGCATATATTGTCCCGTTGTAAATTATAAAGTAGGACCCTTTCCTTTTTAAGGTACTTACGGTTAGGTTGGTTGATGGGAGTTTCAAGCCTAGCAACTACACTTTGGTAATTAAGGCTGCACGTAAACTTCTCAACACCTGATAAGGTCGCTTTAATTTCTAAAACAGAGATTATAAGAAACTCCTAGTAGTATATACATGCATAGAAATACACCTCTCGGTGTATATACAGTATATCCTGTGAGTGCTTGTGCATTGATGTTACTCGTTGTTTTGATGTTTCCATACATCAAGATTTAACATCCACAATCCAAGTAAAAAAATCGTATAACCAAACAGACAAGTAAGAATTTCCCAGACCTGAAAATATGCTGCTATAACATCTGAAAAAATTGCATTATAAACTCGTTCCTCAATGATTAAGGTGTTTATAACAAAAATCATTGATCACCATATCTGCGTACTGGTCAACTAAGATGAAGCCAACGTGGCCGAGATCCTGACACTTCCAGTGGAAGTATGGAGGAGTCTGCTTGTTGGGGCTTCTGATACATTCTCTGGCGTAGCCATCAGAGAGAGGTACAGTACTGTCCCAGACGACCACGCCCGTCCCTGCTAACTCTTGTACTGCGATCTCGTTGTACAACACATAGTTACTGTGTGTTCTGACAGCCTCCTTCGAGTTGTTGATAATAGCTCTCTGCAATGTTCATCAGGAAACAGAGAAGAATAGTTTTAGACAAGCAAGTAAACGTGAAATATAGAATGAGAGCGTAATATCAGAGCGTTGATTAAGCACAACATTTCGCTGTGCGCTTTATCAAGTCATAACTTGATAAAGCTCTACATAGAATGAAACATTGCCTGATAAACCTTGGTTTGCTCTAAGCGTCTTTGTATTGTATTTGTTGGGACTCTAGCCTATTTCAGAGTGCGGTGGCTGTAAAAATGAAGTTTCTCACGGTATACATTAATTACCATACCGTTATTACTAATTTTAAGATCTAGTAAAACATCACACGGGATCATAACTCTCTATACTTTACTTGGTAAATCATGAAATAACTCTTACTTCCTTCGAAGACCATAAGTTTGATCACTCATACTGTACGACCATACAAAGTCTAAACTCCTCCACGTCACCATCCAGTCACTCATATAAGGCAAGGGATGTAGGTCTTATATGAAAGATACCACTAGAATTTATCGGATGTAATTTATAAATAAAATGATTAATTTTACTGCATTTTCAGTAATAGGAGAAGGAACATCAGGGGTATTGTCGACCACATATGATAAGTTCCAATGAGAACTTCGATATATTTACAGTAATAAACAGAATCAAGGAAATGATTAGATGTATTACAGTACAACTGCGAGATTCCAGTTCGGTCCCCAGTGTTTTTACGCCAATTACTAAGATTATGATACGAGGAACTGAGGAGCCCTAAGTTTACTAAATCAATCTTTGGGCTGACCCTTAAGTTGACCCCCCATACACTCCCACCTACTCCTGACCAACCCAGCTTAAGATTTGTTTCCAAGACCACTAAGCATTCCTCTCCCTCCTCTTTTTGAAGATCCTTGAAATTCGACCACCTTCTCAAAGACCATTTCAGTCTAGCACCGATAAGCCATAAGTCGTTGCTGCGGTGCCCCTGCCCCACCATCACCTGTCAGACACACAGGTCTGGTGATCATCCCTGAGGAATAAACCCACAGCATTCTCTATTCTTTAAACCTCATTCAAAAGAGCTCTTGTTCGAGCGGTTGACCGCTCAAAACTGAGGCTTGTCATGTTATATATTGGTTCTGCTATTGTTCAACTTTAAGGGTAGGTTAGGTAAGATTGGTCGGGAAACGGGACCAACGTTTTCTGACGCGGGTCATAGTTAAATGATGATCAGCTATTGCAGCAAAATTTTGGTCATCTGACCGAGGCCTTCCACTGGCTTACCAGTCAACCCCTTCAAAAATTTATATTAAATGCTGAAAGGCGTGCATCTCTCGGTATCAGTGTTAAGGATCCTATCTGGTGAAGTAAAACAGAAGACATCGAGAGGTGAAGTTCTTCACGACACATTACCTGAAGATGGTCTTGCAACTTAAAGACAACAGTGGTTGTGTTAGCGAGGCGAGTCAGGTGTGGTCTTAAGCTCTTGAGTTGTTCCCTGTACTTGGCTGCTGCTGCCTCGGCTCCCTTACTGATATAGATTTCGTGCGTCTTCACCATCCAGTGTAGGGCAGAACCTGTCCACAGAGTTGACAATTTATTTCATATAGGTTTATTAATAAAGTATTTTTTTTGTATTACAAAGACTCGCTAAAAAAAACTAGATATCTGTATACGTAATGATCTTGTTGTTTTGTTCTTGCTGCTTTCTTGGTTGTTTACGGGAGGTTCTATACCCGTAGGGATGGAAGGTAATCAGAAGTGACCTAATTTAGGAAGAGGAAGGTAGTTTTAATTCCTTCAAACAAGTCCTTCAGCAGTATCAAGATCTCCCCCCCCTCCCCATTCCCTCCTTCTCTTGAAGGGTTTAGAGATCAATGATACTCCTGACTCCTTAGTTTGGTGAATATTGCTTGACGATTTTTTTTTTTTTGGGGGGGGTTATCCTAGGTTAAATCTACATGGTCACCAATGTATGACTATAATTGTAACTATTATACTGTATAATAGTCTGTAACGTGAACAAGGCTCACTGTGCGGTTTGTGACATTTATTGAGAAAACTTTTCGTCCACCAGGGATGTATAAAGTCCCTGCTGGACGGAATGTCTTTTCAGTAAATGCCGTAAACTGCATATTGTTTCTTATTCACATAACTATAAAATTACACTGTAAAACCTCTGTCTTGTCTTGACTGTCTTATCCTAAGGTCTCTTTCCCTGTGCAGCTTGTGACATGATGCTGTTGACTTCAGAGCATAACTGAGGTGTATGCACAACAGCTCAAGAATTACAGTATCCACGACTGGTGGTTCACAGGCGGCATGTAGTTTTAATGACCTTCTTGTAGTAGATAGTCTTTAAATATAATAAACCGACAAATAAAACTCGTCACTGTAACTACCACTCACTAAAAAGCCTACTCAAAGTGATCATTTAGCCCACTTAACATTTGTTATCTTCTTTTCCTCTCTATTCACCTTTCTTAATTCCATATGTCATCCACAATTATTTTTAACTGCTATGTTGTATCCGAAATCTTTTACCGTTCTATCTTATCTAAAAAAAAAAATCACTTCTCTTTCCACTCCCAGTAATTTTCCTGCCCATTCTTGCTATCCCTCTTATAGTTTAATAAATAAAACAAACTCCAACGTGTCCCAGTGAGACCAGCAAAAGCTTGACTCAATCGTAGATTTACTTTTAATTGTTATTTTATTCACGTGGAAGCACTAAATATGTAGGGGGATCATACAGCGCCTGGGAAGTGGGTAGGAGGTAATCAGGTTAGATCCAGGCAAAGGAAGATATAGCTTCAGTTCCTTGGAACATGAGTCTTCACTAGCATATGGTACCTCCGTTGAAAATTCCATTTCTCCTTCCTATGGAACAGGCCATCTTGAGAGATGGTAATTCCCAAGAAATGGTAACTCCAGCTGCTGGAAGAAAACCTTTAAAGCTGTCCAAGTTGCTGATCCTTTAATTAATGGAATACCTGACTAGATACTCATTGCTCAGGCTAACATATTTCCACACTGTAAGGAATGCATCCTGTGCCTTGGAATATATGGAAATATAGCTAGCCTTTGTTCCTGGCGTAACTATAATGAACAAAATAGCAGCACACTGCTGATGTATCGAAATTTGGTATTAAAAAAAACAAGAACAAATAACTAACAAGTTGAAGGAAGTACTGAATTAAAGAAAACTGACCAAAAATGACGAGGGTGGGAGTGTCTTGTGGACGTCTCTCCCACGTCGTCATCTCCTGCAGTAGCACCTTCAGGTAAGGGTCCCAGAGGAACGTCATGCGGAAGTTAATGTCCCTGTCGATCACGTGAATTCTTGGCTGTGTCATGTAAAACCTCACTTGCTTCTCCAGCAGAGTTGTGTTCTGCCATTCCTTCGTGCAAATGAGAGGAATAAACCATGAGCAACACAGGAGCGCCTAGTTCTCGTCATCTCGAGGTGCATATTACGATTCACAAATAACCCAGACTGTGGAAAATACTGTATATATTTTCCAGAAATTCACCATTTATATGTAAATAGATGGCCATACTGTATTTAATAATATTTATGTCATAGAAAACGGAAAGCCTGCGTCTGCGCAGACGAGACTCGCCATCTGGGTTTTGAATTTGTATTAGAAACGTTGGTGAGTGGGGAAGAATTTTTCGTGCTCTAGAGGTTAAAATTGTGCTGACGCCTCTCAAATAGGAGGCGAAATTGGTGGATATGCATTCCTGCATAACTTGAGATATCAGGTGACTGGACAAGACCTCTCCAGGAACCTCAGATAAGCTCTCTAGATTTGTGTGTAATTCTGGCCAGCATTATTTTCATAGATTTAGTTAGAGTGAGGTTTTCTGAGTATGATACACATTAATCTCCAGTCAAATTGGTGAGTGATATTAAAATATATTTTCCTTCTGTTATGTAATTGTGTATATATATAACCATTTATTATTTTTAATATACAGTCCACAAATTTATATATTTACCAGTATTCCTGGTGATGTATTTTTCATTTGATAATTAATAGGTCCAGAGCAACTTGTGGTTATGACAGTGGTAGGTATCGAAGGGGGACATTTTTTGCGACCTAGGTGTCCCAAATTCCTACTTGTCTATGTAACATTGATAAATAATAATTATCTTTGTTATCATTTACTGTTATGTACATAATTAGTTACATTCAGATAAATGCAATTTTCCACATTTAATTTGCCCGTTGGTCCTTCTTGAACCGGAGGTAATTAGTGAAGTCATTAATTAGTTAATTACTTAATAATTATATGTGAAATGACAGAAGGAGGTGGATGTTAAGTTCACAAATTTATTTAATGTGTAGTGGATTATAATAATTACAATATTAATTTTGATAAGATAAGTCAAGTGTGGCTAAAGATTATATTAATGTGTATAAGTGTATGTGTAATTGATAAGCCAAGTGTAACTAATTATTAATGTGTATATTAATTTTGCTATGCCAAATTCTGGCAAGGATTTATTAATTTGTATAATATTAATTTTGACGAGCCAAATTTGTATTAATGTACATTTAAAATTTATATTATACATGTAATTGCTAAGCTCAAGTAGCTAGGATTTATTTAAAGGTAAGTTGTATTAGTGTTGTAAGTTGTAATCAGTGTTATTAATAAAGTTGAATTTAATACATTGCATCATGGCTGAAAATGAGGAAATTAATATAGAAGACAAACATATGGAATATAGAGTAAATAAAGCATCAATACAAGCTAGAAAAGTTCATGTAACCAAGGCATATAATAAGTGCTTGGAATTAATGAATCAAAAAACTGTGAATACTGATGATTTGAAATTGTATTTAGATGCTTTAGGGAATAGATATGATTCATACAAATTATATTACAACAAATATGAAGGAGATTTATTAGTAAACTGTGTAGATGAGACTGAAATAGATCTCATGATTAATCAGTATTATGAATTAGAGGAAAAGATTCTTTCTTGTAAAAGTCAGGCCTTTAATAAATTAAAATGTGTAAACCAGCCAGTTGGTCAGTCTGCTCCAACAAATATGTTTTTGCCAAAACTCCCAGAATTGTGTTTGCTTGTGTTTAATCAGGGAGAAAATTGGGAGGAATTTTGGTCAATTTTTAAGCAGCTGTGCATGACAGGAGTGACCTAGCCTGTGTAACTAAATTATTTTACCTCAAAGGACAGGTAAGAGGAGATGCTCACAAACTGATACAAGCCTTTCCCAATGTAGATGACTCTTACAAGGAAGCAGTTGACTTGTTGAAGGTCACTTATGGTAATATAGAACAAAGTAGGTTGGATCTAGTGAATATTATTGTTAATTTAAAATCTCCAGATCACACTTACAAAGGTTTACAGCAGTTTAGAGTTAAACTGGAGAGCACTCTCAAAACTTTAAGTAATAAATATAATCTGAAGGAATCAGACTGGTTATTGAGTGCCATGGTACAGAATAAATTAAGCTGTAAAACACTTGAATGGCTTGAGTGGCATATCAACCAAAAAGGGACAACCAGCCTTATTCAACTAAAAATATGTTGGTTCTCCCTTACCATGAAAACTTGGTTGATATGCCTTCTCTTCTTAAGACTTTTAATATTGAAGTTGTATTCAAAAATCTTGATACAGTAAAAAAACTTTTGATAAAAAAATCCCCCCAAAATGCTGATGAATGTATCTATAAGATTCCTTGTAAAATTTGCGATAAAGTTTATTACGGTCAAACTGGTAAAAATCTCGAACTAAGATTAAAACAACATAAATATAGCATTAGAACTGGACAAGATTCCAATGCTCTATTTATTCATGCAAGAGATTTTAACCATCCAATTGATTTTCAAAAAGTTGAGAAAGTAGTATCCAGCAAGTCCATGGTCGACAGGAATATAATTGAATCTTGTTTCATAAAAAGCAGTTTTGACAATAATATGAATATTTCCTTTGATTTATATAAATTAGATTCATTTATAATTAATAGAATTTGGGAAGAATTTAATAATACATTGGACAAATAATAATTTTTTAAATTTCTCATTTCTTGGACAGAACAGTTTGTTGGTGGGTAGTGTGAAGGACCTGTCTAGTTCGGTCGGTGGGCCTGCTGTCTCGCGTCAGGTGTTGTGGGATCTGATAGTGAGGTGTGGGCTACCCCTTTATATACTCTCCTTTAATGCTTTACTTTCATTGTTCCTTGATAATGTGAGTAGTCACGAAAGCACTTGGAATTTCTCTATTCTTTTCCCTGAGGTACGTTTATTGTCTTCTCTGAGGATGAGGGTCCCCATTCCAGCTATAGAGGTGGTACTTCCCTATATAATAAAAAAAAAAAAAAAAAAAAATATATATATATATATATATATATATATATATATATATATATATATATATATATATATATATATATATATATGTCGTGCCGAATAGGCAGAACTTGCGATCTTGGCTTAAATAGCAACGCTCATCTTGCCACATAGGACGAGCGAAAATTTGTGCATGCAATATTTTCGCCAAAATCATTCTGAACCTAACGAAAAAAAAATATATTTCATTGTGTTTGTTTAGTATTAAATTACTGTAAACAAATTAAAAATATATTTAGTTGGGTTAGGCTAAAATAAATTGCTCTTGTTATAACAAGGTTAGGTAAGTTTTCTAAGTTTCTTTTGGTGCAAAATTAAAAATTTTTACGTTAACATTAATGAAAAAATATATCTTTAAATATATAAGAGAAAATTATAGAAAGGACTTAATTTTAAATGAGTTCTTGCTAATTGACCAGTTTTACCTATTCGGCACGAAATATATATATATATATATACATATATATAATGTATATTATATATATATAATATATATATATATATATATATATATATATATATATATATATATGCAGAGAGAGAGAGTATAGCTCTCTTGATGGAGTAAGGAATATATACCAAGAGGTGTATGTCTCTCGGTGTATATATACCAAGAATTTACTTAAATCTTTATTTAAGAGATTATTCTTGACAGGTGGTAAACAGTTGCCTGCAGTCTTAATGACCGTCGTGTGTGTCGATAGGCTTGAGCACAATTAACACACCAACATAATATTTGTATTTCAAAAATTCTGAAAAAAAAATTATGTTTTATTTGTTGAGTAACTGTGTTGTGTTACAGCATCACGAGCCCTTAAGTGAAGCCTAAGGTGGGTCATACATAGTTTGTCAAACCTTCACATCAGTTGTTTATAAGCGTAGCTTAAGGTAGGCGATATAAAGTTTGCAATGGGTTCCTCTACATGTTAAGCCATGTTAGGTAAGACACATATGCAACAGTTAGGTATCTTTATTTCGAAACGTTTCGCCTACACAGTAGGCTTCTTCAGTCGAGTACAGAAAAGTTGATAGAAGCAGAAGATACTTGAAGACGATGTAATCAGTCCATCACCCTTAAAGTTTTGAGGTGGTCAGTCCCTCAGTCTGGAGAAGAGCATTGTTCCGTTGTCTGAAACAATATGAAGTTGAAGTGACAGGATGGAGCTTATATAGTGCCAAGAGGTGATGGACTGATTACATCGTCTTCAAGTATCTTCTTCTTCTATCAACTTTTCTGTACTCGACTGAAGAAGCCTACTGTGTAGGCGAAACGTTTCGAAATAAAGATACCTAACTGTTGCATATGTGTCTTACCTAACAATCTGTCGGTATTTTATACCATTTTAATGTTCATTCTGTCAGACACTGCAACACAAGGGTATCTTGGTACAGACCATCAACTTCGACAACCTCTACTAGTGAGAACGGCTGGGTTTGAGAGGGACCTGCCCTCCCAAAGCAACCTACGTCTCACCTCCTGGCACTATATAAGCTCCATCCTGTCACTTCAACTTCATATTGTTTCAGACAACGGAACAATGCTCTTCTCCAGACTGAGGGACTGACCACCTCAAAACTTTAAGGGTGATGGACTGATTACATCGTCTTCAAGTATCTTCTGCTTCTATCAACTTTTCTGTACTCGACTGAAGAAGCCTACTGTGTAGGCGAAACGTTTCGAAATAAAGATACCTAACTGTTGCATATGTGTCTTACCTAACAATCTGTCGGTATTTTATACCATTTTAATGTTCATTCTGTCAGACACTGCAACACAAGGGTATCTTGGTACAGACCATCAACTTCGACAACCTCTACTAGTGAGAACGGCTGGGTTTGAGAGGGACCTGCCCTCCCAAAGCAACCTACGTCTCACCTCCTGGCACTATATAAGCTCCATCCTGTCACTTCAACTTCATATTGTTTCAGACAACGGAACAATGCTCTTCTCCAGACTGAGGGACTGACCACCTCAAAACTTTAAGGGTGATGGACTGATTACATCGTCTTCAAGTATCTTCTGCTTCTATCAACTTTTCTGTACTCGACTGAAGAAGCCTACTGTGTAGGCGAAACGTTTCGAAATAAAGATACCTAACTGTTGCATATGTGTCTTACCTAACAATCTGTCGGTATTTTATACCATTTTAATGTTCATTCTGTCAGACACTGCAACACAAGGGTATCTTGGTACAGACCATCAACTTCGACAACCTCTACTAGTGAGAACGGCTGGGTTTGAGAGGGACCTGCCCTCCCAAAGCAACCTACGTCTCACCTCCTGGCACTATATAAGCTCCATCCTGTCACTTCAACTTCATATTGTTTCAGACAACGGAACAATGCTCTTCTCCAGACTGAGGGACTGACCACCTCAAAACTTTAAGGGTGATGGACTGATTACATCGTCTTCAAGTATCTTCTGCTTCTATCAACTTTTCTGTACTCGACTGAAGAAGCCTACTGTGTAGGCGAAACGTTTCGAAATAAAGATACCTAACTGTTGCATATGTGTCTTACCTAACAATCTGTCGGTATTTTATACCATTTTAATGTTCATTCTGTCAGACACTGCAACACAAGGGTATCTTGGTACAGACCATCAACTTTGACAACCTCTACTAGTGAGAACGGCTGGGTTTGAGAGGGACCTGCCCTCCCAAAGCAACCTACGTCTCACCTCCTGGCACTATATAAGCTCCATCCTGTCACTTCAACTTCATATTGTTTCAGACAACGGAACAATGCTCTTCTCCAGACTGAGGGACTGACCACCTCAAAACTTTAAGGGTGATGGACTGATTACATCGTCTTCAAGTATCTTCTGCTTCTATCAACTTTTCTGTACTCGACTGAAGAAGCCTACTGTGTAGGCGAAACGTTTCGAAATAAAGATACCTAACTGTTGCATATGTGTCTTACCTAACAATCTGTCGGTATTTTATACCATTTTAATGTTCATGTTAAGCCATACCCAGGGTCTTCAGAGCTGTAGAAGGATGAGAACCCCTGGTCTGAGTATGGGTCATTTGTGAATCTTGCACAACCATAGTATTGTGAACTGTCCCAACCACGATATGGACTTATTCTTCCTCTAAATTACGATGGACTTAAATAAATTTGTTTATTGTTTAAGTTAGCACTGAACATATGATGAAGAGAAAGGGCACGGGGGACAGGGTAAATAAATACATACTAATACGTTGTGGTCTGGGTTTGGCAAATATAATGCCCGGAGGAAAGGGGATTTTTGCAGGTATTTCTCTAAATCTCAGTAATGCATGCTGGCACGCTAGCATGACGACCAGGTCTGTAATAGTGATACATGCTGGCCAACCAGTGTGATCTCGACCAGGTCTGTGTTTTAGTGATACATGCTGACCAGCCAGTGTAGTCTTGAGGATCAGGTGATACACAATTGGCTAACACCTGGTGTCACTACCAGGTAAACAGGGGCAATATATGTAAGGAAACATACTCAGAGTCTCCTGAAGCGTTGTTACTAATAACAAGTGTTCACGAACTTACGTTAGTATGCCGCATGCGGTACTTCAATCCAGGACTTCTGAAGCGGGTGAGAAAGGCCCCCAGGAGGTAACGAAGATGGGAATCACCGAGAAGGACCCAGTGTACTCCCTTGAAGGACTCCACACTATGACCTGCTGCGTCTCCGTCTGCATCATCTCTTCCTCTGCAACACACGTTCGATCTTTACGTTTTTCTCTGATTCTTTGTGAAGTAGACTATTATATTCATGGCGACAATTTAAACTCACATGGGAGCGCGTAAGGAATGAGAAGTAATCTGCATTGATCCAAGCAAGAGTAAGTTAGCTCCAGTTTCCTTGATCATCAGCCTTTTTATTTACACACAGATCAGTTTTACAGGCTAATAGCTGTTATCCAACCTCAGCTTATTTCAAGGTCCAGCCCTATCGAAGGTGTGATCCCCCCCCCATACGATCAACACCAGTCGGCTAGCACCCAGGTAGGTACCTACTTGTTGCTAGGTGAACCGGGACAGCAGGTGTAAAGAAACAGGAGGGAACCGGAATACAGATCCAATTCCCAAGATCAAGAGCCCCTCACCAGCGTCAAGGAACGTCCCTCGAGGGTAGAAGACGGAAGAACTCACGTGCCCTTTAATGGGTCCCATACAATCAATTGATATTAAACTGCAAATTATATGCGACATGAGACCCCACATGGGAAGGGAGCTCATTATTCCCACTCACTTGTCATTGCTGAGTCGCTCGGCGTTATCAAGCCTCACACAAGTGTGCAGAAGCTCAGCACAGCTGCTGAAGTTAGTCATCCTAAAGCAGGTGTTTTGAGCCGTGAGGTTGGGGTAATAGTTGTAGCAGCTGCTGTCGTAAGCCGGATGTGGAAGTGGTGGTTGTGGACTGCGTTGAGGGGGTGGTTGTAGCCTGCGTCGAAGGGGTGGTTGTAGAGAGAATGGTTGTTGGTCGTATGGAAATTTTGGTTGTGGAGATTTTAGTGGAGATTGTGGAGGTTTTGGTTGTGGACGTTGCTGTGGAAATGGTGGTTGCAGAATTAAAAGGGGCTTTTGTATTTGAGATTGTAGTAGCCGACTTGCAGGTAAATGTGATGGACCAGTGGGTGGTGAGTGTGAAGTATTATTGGGTGGTGAATGTGGTACATTACTAGGTAGTGGCATTGACTGTGGTGGTGCTGGCGGTGGTGGGAGCCACACTGAAGGTTGACCAGTGTGTGGTGTCAACCACAGCAAGACACACAGCATCAGCATAGCACTAATCTTCACCCAGAGTAGCTGTGAGGTCACTATTGTCTTTTTCATTCTCACTTAGACCGAATAATTAACATCTAAAATCCAAAATTCGCTGTTTACGCAACGTTTTAAATAAAATCCGTTTATTTCCAATTTTTCTGAAATGAAACGAAATGAAATTGAAAGAATTATTCTTAACTAATGCCAGAGGATTAATTTGTACAAAAAAGTAGTACACTCACCTCATATATGTATGTATATATATATATATATATATATATATATATATATATATATATATATATATATATATATACAAGGAATTCGCGAGAGCAGGCGAAATATACAAAAAACACTGATCTCTGGCTGAAGGAGACTCGAACCTACGAACCTTAGGACAAGGTACGCAGTGCTTTACCAATCTACCCACACTGGACAATATCTTGGTGTGTAGCTTGCGCTACACGTTTGATCCAAGGCAGCCAGCTTTCAGGGAGAAGGCTTACAGCTTTCATCTCATCCCCTGCATGCATCAGCCTTACTAGAGATTTGAACAATGTAAATATATATATATATATATATATTATATATATATATATATATATATATATATATATATATATATATATATATATTCTTTCTTCTTTCAACATACCAGCCGTATCCCACCGAGGCGGGGTGGCCCAAAAGAAAAAACTAAAGTTTCTCTTTTTAAATTTAGTAATATATACAGGAGAAGGGGTTACTAGCCCCTTGCTCCCGGCATTTTAGTCGCCTCTTACAACACGCATGGCTTACGGAGGAAGAATTCTGTTCCACTTCCCCATGGAGGTAAGAGGAAATAAACAAGAACAAGAACTAGAAAGAAAATAGAAGAAAACCCAGAGGGGTGTGTGTGTGTATATATATGCTTGTACATGTATGTGTAGTGTGACCTAAATGCAAGTAGAAGTAGCAAGACATACCTGAAATCTTGCACGTTTATGAGACAGACAAAAGACACCAGCAATCCTGCCATCATGTAAAACAATTACATATATATATATATATATATATATATATATATATATATATATATATATATATATATATATATATATATATATATATATATATATAGAGAGAGAGAGAGAGAGAGAGAGAGAGAGAGAGAGAGAGAGAGAGAGAGCACAATACTGACAAAAAACACTGGATGATACCAGTTTCTAACATAATAATACAAGTCTCTTTGTAGACATTAAATGCTTCAAACTAACAACATCCAACATTTATCTGTATCAAGAGTTCTTCACAGACCACTACTATCAGTACTAGAAATCCTTCACTTTTGTCTAAAATTAATAGCATTGTAAATGGTTGCCATCTGTGAACTTTGCCAGGATAATTTCAGCAACGTTTTAAGTGCTAAAATTTTATTGACCTCTAACAATTAACCCATAATTTTAGAGATTAAACTTTAGACGAAGTTTCAGTCTTTTATGGTGTTACATGTATTTCTTCATTAACGTTGTATAACTTGACAATAGCACTCTTTAGAAACGTTTTTCTGCATAATTTCGGCAGCACTGTAAGTAACGTGTAACTTAGCAGCTTTCTAAGCAACGTTGTCAGCATAACTTAGCAGCACTGTAAGCAATGTTGTCCATATAACTTCGGTAGCACTGTAGGTAACGTCTCCGTAACTTCAGCAGCTAAGTAAATTGTCTGCATAACTTCAGCAGCACTGTAAATACTAGTTCACCTCGTCATCATGTCAACAGCATTGTTAGTATTATTCTTCCAGTGACGGACTAGGTGGCACCAGCAGAACGCTATAGACCAGTAGGCTACTGATACTATGCGCTGTAGATGGTAGGCTACTGATACTATGCGCTATAGACCAGTAGGCTACTAGTACTATGAGCTGTAGACGGTAGGCTACTGATACTATGCGCTATAGACCAGTAGGCTACTGGTACTATGAGCTGTAGACGGTAGGCTACTGATACTATGCACTATAGACCAGTAGGCTACTGATACTATGCACTGTAGACGGTAGGCTACTGATACTATGCGCTATAGACCAGTAGGCTACTGGTACTATGAGCTGTAGACGGTAGGCTACTGATACTATGCACTATAGACCAGTAGGCTACTGATACTATGCACTGTAGACGGTAGGCTACTGATACTATGCTATTCTCACATCTGCATAAATAACAGTGGAATGAGATACGCTTGTGTTAACTTGTGAATCATTGCCTTGATGTCTTTTTCGCCGTGTTGAGAAAGAAGAGTGACAACCCCCACTCGAGGGGCCAATGCCGGGTCACCTTTTGGCAAAGACTCGGGCCGGTACAAGACAGGCAAACCTACTTAGAACTAGAACCGTGTTGAGTATGCACGGTCTCCCAAGACTGTCCTGGGAATACTGGTTCGTAACTCAGCAAGTTGTCGTTTAATCAAGAGTTGCTATTGCAACCGTACAAACACACCTCGCTCATGAATCTATATATCAACTATTCGTCACAATACTGGTCACAGCTACCAGCTGCTCACTCAGCGTTATTAATGGTATGCAATAGTACAATACCGACAAGCTGATTAAGCAGGACACAAGGGAGTAATATGATATAAATATTAACACGACAGAAACTAGACATGCAATATAATGAGATCATTTATTGAGAACGTTTCAACCACACAGTGGACTCGGTTGCTAGCGCACCTAGCTCACACACTGGGGTCCCTGGTTCGATCCCCGGTATGGGTGAAAACATTGGGGCGTGTTTCATTAAGACACTTGCTGCCCCTGTTCATCTAGCAGTAAATAGGTACCTGGGTGTTAGCCGACTGGTATGGGTCGCATCCTGGGGACAAAATTAATCTAATTTGTCAGAAATTCTCTGCATAACAAGGGGCTTTCTATATAGTATGTCATTGATGTCAGCTAGGCTTGTGTACCTTGTACCTTATAAAAATAAAAATTATTATTACGAACAGGTCTGTTTGTGACTCGGTAAGGCCCATTGTGTGGGCGAAATGTTGTCAATAATGGACTCACTATACCGCATTTGTATCTATTTTTCCATCCAAAGAAGAAGCAACTTACTTAGTAAGAATTAGTGGAAAACAGTAGTGGTAGCAATACTGGAGAGGTCATTTTAATTACTTCAGAATTACCTCTCCACCATTACTGTTCCAGTATTATCAACTCGGCATTTTACTTACGCAGCTTGTTGCGTAGGCGAAACGTATCGGCAACAAAGATACTCACCCACACTTGCGTTATCTGTTGGCTTTCCAATAATAATAATAATAATAATAATAATAATAATAATAATAATAATAATAATAATAATAAACTTTATTTCTACCAGTGCATGACCTTAGTGGGTTTAACGCTTCTCTTTTTTTTATTATATTAATAATTTACAAGTACATAAAACAACTTACACATTCCTAGCTGATATCAGTGACATGTTATATAGAAAGATCCTTGTTATACAGAGCTTTTTGGACAAATTAGGTTTTTGTCCCCAGGATGCTACCCACACCAGTCAGCTAACACCCAGATACCTATTTACTGCTAGGTGAACAGGGACAGCAGGTGCCTTAAGAAACCCCGTCCAAGTGTATTCACCCGTACCGGGGATCTAACCACGAACCTCAATGTGTGAGCTGAGTGCGCTACCAACAGAGCTACGGTATTGTTTTCTCCGTGTATATAAAATTAAAATTCAAACTGGAAAGCACCGTCAAGATTTATAAGTATATTTTATTAACATTTGTCAAAGAACAGAAACAAAATATAATATTTCGATATAAGTTCACTAATGTGTTTTAAAATATAGTCGTACGGGACATTATTTTAAGATCTACAAAACAGAAGGGTTATCATACACAGATTATTTTGAACTCGGGAATATCTAAATTTCGCAGAATTTGTATATCGATAAGTATGTCTGTCAGTGTATATACATACACTTGAGAGTTTAATCTAGTGGTTCACAATGGGATCTCCACTTGTACCCCTTCCCCTAGGGAAGAAATTTCAAGTTCACGGGGAGGAATTTTGGCCAAGGGAGGCATTGGGGAGAGTTTTGTACCTTCGCAAACTCTTTTGCCCGACCTTAAAAATTGTGCCAGATGTTTGCTGCCATCTGGTAAGCCACCAGGTCAGCTGCACTCCCTCCTGACTGGTCAGCCACCAGGTCAGCTGCACTCCCTCCTGACTGGTCAGCCACCAGGTCAGCTGCACTCCCTCCTGACTGGTCAGCCACCAGGTCAGCTGCACTCCCTCCTGGCTGGTCAGCCACCAGGTCAGCTGCACTCCCTCCTGACTGGTCAGCCACCAGGTCAGCTGCACTCCCTCCTGACTGGTCAGCCACCAGGTCAACTGCACTCCCTCCTGACTGGTCAGCCACCAGGTCAGCTGCACTCCCTCCTGACTGGTCAGCCACCAGGTCAACTGCACTCCCTCCTGACTGGTCAGCCACCAGGTCAGCTGCACTCCCTCCTGACTGGTCAGCCACCAGGTCAGCTGCACTCCCTCCTGACTAGTCAGCCACCAGGTCAGCTGCACTCCCTCCTGGCTGGTCAGCCACTAGGTCAGCTGCACTCCCTCCTGACTGGTCAGCCACCAGGTCAGCTGCACTCCCTCCTGACTGGTCTGCCACCAGGTCAGCTGCACTCCCTCCTGGCTGGTCAGCCACCAGGTCAGCTGCACTCCCTCCTGACTGGTCAGCCACCAGGTCAGCTGCACTCCCTCCTGACTGGTCAGCCACTAGGTCAGCTGCACTCCCTCCTGACTGGTCAGCCACCAGGTCAACTGCACTCCCTCCTGACTGGTCAGCCACCAGGTCAACTGCACTCCCTCCTGACTGGTCAGCCACCAGGTCAGCTGCACTCCCTCCTGACTGGTCAGCCACCAGGTCAGCTGCACTCCCTCCTGGCTGGTCAGCCACCAGGTCAGCTGCACTCCCTCCTGGCTGGTCAGCCACCAGGTCAGCTGCACTCCCTCCTGACTGGTCAGCCACCAGGTCAGCTGCACTCCCTCCTGACTGGTCAGCCACCAGGTCAGCTGCACTCCCTCCTGACTGGTCAGCCACCAGATCAACTGCACTCCCTCCTGACTGGTCAGCCACCAGATCAACTGCACTCCCTCCTGACTGGTCAGCCACCAGGTCCGCTGCACTCCCTCCTGACAGATCAGCCACCAGGTCAACTGCACTCCCTCCTGACTGGTCAGCCACCAGGTCAGCTGCACTCCCTCCTGACTGGTCAGCCACCAGGTCAGCTGCACTCCCTCCTGGCTGGTCAGCCACCAGGTCAGCTGCACTCCCTCCTGGCTGGTCAGCCACCAGGTCAGCTGCACTCCCTCCTGACTGGTCAGCCACCAGGTCAGCTGCACTCCCTCCTGACTGGTCAGCCACCAGGTCAGCTGCACTCCCTCCTGACTGGTCAGCCACCAGATCAACTGCACTCCCTCCTGACTGGTCAGCCACCAGATCAACTGCACTCCCTCCTGACTGGTCAGCCACCAGGTCCGCTGCACTCCCTCCTGACAGATCAGCCACCAGGTCAACTGCACTCCCTCCTGACTGGTCAGCCACCAGGTCAGCTGCACTCCCTCCTGACTGGTCAGCCACCAGGTCAGCTGCACTCCCTCCTGACTGGTCAGCCACCAGGTCAGCTGCACTCCCTCCTGACTGGTCAGCCACCAGGTCAGCTGCACTCCCTCCTGACTGGTCAGCCACCAGGTCAACTGCACTCCCTCCTGACTGGTCAGCCACCAGGTCAACTGCACTCCCTCCTGACTGGTAAGCCACCAGGTCAACTGCACTCCCTCCTGACTGGTCAGCCACCAGGTCAGCTGCACTCCCTCCTGACTGGTAAGCCACCAGGTCAGCTGCACTCCCTCCTGACTGGTTAGCCACCAGGTCAACTGCACTCCCTCCTGACTTGTCAGTCACCAGGTCAACTGCACTCCCTCCTGACTGGTAAGCCACCAGATCAACTGCACTCCCTCCTGACTGGTCAGTCACCAGATCAACTGCACTCCCTCCTGACTGGTCAGCCACCAGATCAACTGCACTCCCTCCAGACTGGTCAGTCACCAGGTCAACTGCACTCCCTCCTGACTGGTAAGCCACCAGGTCAACTGTACTCCCTCCTGACTGGTCAGCCACCAGGTCAACTGCACTCCCTCCTGACTGGTCAGCCACCAGGTCCGCTGCACTCCCTCCTGACAGATCAGCCACCAGGTCAACTGCACTCCCTCCTGACTGGTCAGCCACCAGGTCAACCTCACTCCTTCCTGACTGGTCAGCCACCAGGTCAGCTGCACTCCCTCCTGACTGGTCAGCCACCAGGTCAACCTCACTCCTTCCTGACTGGTCAGCCACCAGGTCAACTGCACTCCCTCCTGACTGGTCAGCCACCAGGTCAGCTGCACTCCTGACTGGTCAGCCACCAGGTCAACTGCACTCCCTCCTGACTGGTCAGCCACCAGGTCAACTGCACTCCCTCCTGACTGGTCCTCCACCAGGTCAACTGCACTCCCTCCTGACTGGTCAGCCATCAGGTCAGCTGCACTTCCTCCTGACTGGTCAGCCACCAGGTCAGCTGCACTTCCTCCTGACTGGTCAGCCACCAGGTTAGCTGCACTCCCTCCTGACTGGTCAGCCACCAGGTCAGCTGCGCTCCCTCCTGACTGGTCAGCCACCAGGTCAGCTGCACTCCCTCCTGACTTGTCAGCCACCAGGTCAGCTGCATTCCCTTCTGACTGGTCAGCCACCAGGTCAACCTCACTCCCTCCTGACTAGGCAGCCACCTAGGTCAGCTGCACTCTCTCCTGACTGGTCAGCCACCAGGTTAGCTGCCCTCCCTGCTGACTGGTCAGCCACCAGGTCAGCTGCACTCCCTCCTGACTGGTCAGTCACCAGGTCAGCTGCACTCCCTCCTGACTGGTCAGCCACCAGGTCAGCTGCATTCCCTCCTGACTGGTCAGCCACCAGGTCAGCTGCACTCCCTCCTGACTGGTCAGCCACCAGGTTAGCTGCACTCCCTCCTGACTGGTCAGCCACCAGGTCAGCTGCACTCCCTCCTGACTGGTCAGCCACCAGGTCAGCTGCATTCCCTCCTGACTGGTCAGCCACCAGGTCAGCTGCACTCCCTCCTGACTGGTCAGCCACAAGGTTAGCTGCACTCCCTCCTGACTGGTCAGCCACCAGGTCAGCTGCACTCCCTCCTGACTGGTCAGCCACCAGGTCAGCTGCACTCCCTCCTGACTGGTCAGCCGCCAGGTTAGCTGCACTCCCTCCTGACTGGTCAGCCACCAGGTCAGCTGCACTCCCTCCTGACTGGTCAGCCACCAGATCAGCTGCACTTCCTCCTGACTGGTTAGCCACCAGGTCAGCTGCACTCCCTTCTGACTGGTCAGCCACCAGGTCAGCTGTATTCCCTTCTCACTGATCAGCCACCAAGTCAACCTCACTCCCTCCTGACTAGTCAGCCACCAGGTCAGCTGCACTTTCTCCTGACTGGTCAGCCACCAGGTCAGCTGCACTCCCTTGTGACTGGTCAGCCACCAGGTCAGCTGCACTCCCTCCTGACTGGTCAGCCACCAGGTCAACCTCACTCCCTCCTGACTGGTCAGCCACCACGTCAACTGCACTCCCTCCTGACTGGTCAGCCACTAGGTCAGCTGCACTTCCTCCTGACCGGTCAGCCACCAGGTCAACTGCACTCCCTCCTGACTGGTCAGCCACCAGGTCAGCTGCACTCCCTCCTGACTGGTCAGCCACCAGGTCAGCTGCACTCCCTCCTGACTGGTCAGCCACCAGGTCAGCTGCACTCCCTCCTGACTGGTCAGCCACCAGGTCAGCTGCACTCCCTCCTGACTGGTCAGCCACCAGGTCAGCTGCACTCCCTCCTGACTGGTCAGCCACCAGGTCAGCTGCACTCCCTCCTGACTGGTCAGCCACCAGGTCAACCTCACTCCCTCCTGACTGGTCAGCCACCACGTCAACTGCACTCCCTCCTGACTGGTCAGCCACCAGGTCAGCTGCACTCCCTCCTGACTGGTCAGCCACCAGGTCAGCTGCACTCCCTCCTGACTGGTCAGCCACCAGGTCAGCTGCACTCCCTCCTGACTGGTCAGCCACCAGGTCAGCTGCACTCCCTCCTGACTGGTCAGCCACCAGGTCAGCTGCACTCCCTCCTGACTGGTCAGCCACCAGGTCAGCTGCACTCCCTCCTGGCTGGTCAGCCACCAGGTCAACTGCACTCCCTCCTCACTGGTCAGCCACCAGGTCAGCTGCACTCCCTCCTGGCTGGTCAGCCACCAGGTCAGCTGCACTCCCTCCTGACTGGTCAGCCACCAGGTTAGCTGCACTCCCTCCTGACTGGTCAGCCACCAGGTCAGCTGCACTCCCTCCTGACTGGTCAGCCACCAGGTTAGCTGCACTCCCTCCTGACTGGTCAGCCACCAGGTCAGCTGCACTCCCTCCTGACTGGTCAGCCACCAGGTCAGCTGCACTCCCTCTTGACTGGTGTGCCGAGAGGTAAACAGTCCTCTGATTTCTTGTTATTTCTTTTGGTTTTATGCCAGTTTAGTTAGTTTGTACTTTACATACTTGCTCAGTATTCAGTAATTTATATAGGGATATAGTGTCATTAGCCTGCCAGCATATAAAGCTACTAAATAAAGTATTCTGGCTGTGTATGGATTATACTACCGCAGTGGAAGAATATTTTGGATAACATAGGATCGTGGGTGTACTGGACATATCAGTATTTTTCATGGTTGTGGGTGATTCTATGGATATTATAGTAGCCAATGATATACAAGTCTCATATCTACATATAGCTAGTAGTGGGCTACAGTCAGTGTCATGTATAACTAGCCACGGAGGCCTAGCAAGTTTCTGGCATTCCGACCTCACATTTGGTTGGATGTGCCTTTAGTGCTGTTACGGATATTTTGACTGGGAAAAAAGAATTAGCATTTGTAAACAACAAAACTGACTTCTTATTTTACTTCTATTTTCTCATTTGGTTTCTCAGTACAAGTTTCTCATTAAAGTTATAAAATTCGAATGGAAATCTGATAGATATTAAATCGAAGTTCTGAAATCAAAATTGTTTTTCCTTTTTTTTTTTGTCAAATATCACCTTTAATTTTATTATTCGTTAATTGTTTATAGAAATAAAAATGTTTCTTATTTCTTCCGTAAATTTTGGTAATATAATCACCTTTAATTATTAAACAATTGTTTTGTTTTGAATATTAATTGAATTTCAGTGCTTACTGTTGTAAAAATAATCATTATGTCATGATTATGTCAATAATTCATTCTTTCATGATTTATGGTAGGGATTTGGAGGAGCTTGGAATTGTTAAGAGAGGAATGCGATGTGGGACATCGAGAAACACTGTTCCAATCCCTATTTTAGGAGTTAGTCTTTATACCTGGTGGTTCACATATCCACCATATCCAGTAACCTCATTGCGTCCGTAGGCGTCATGCAGCGCCTTGAGAAATGGAGGTTGGTTCAATCCAACGAAGTGATTAAACCTCCACAAAGGTTCAGTTCCTAAAGGTGGCAGTAGAGCAATTGAAAAGAATATACAGACCGATAGCACTAACGTTCCACATCATAAAACTCTTTAAAAGGGTTCTAAAAAACAATGTCGCCAATCACCTGGACACCCAACAATACACAACCCAGGGCAGCATGAGTTTAGAGCAGGTCGCTCCTGCCTCTCACAACTACTGGACTATTACGACATGGTCTTGGATGCACTGGAGGACAAACAAAATGCAGATGTAGTATACACAGACTTTACGAAAGCCTTCGATAAGTGCGATCATGCTGTAATAACACATAGAATGAGTGATAAATGAATAACAGGAAAAGTAGGTAGATGGAACTATTATTTCCCAACAAATAGAACACAAAAGAGTAATAGTAAACAGAGTCAAATCAGAGGCGGCTACGGTGAAACGCTGTTTCACAAGGTACAGTACTCGCTCCCATCCTTTTCCTCATATCTGACATAGACAGAGATGTATGTCACCGCGCCGTGTCCTCCTGTGCTGACGATACTAGAATTTACATGAGTATCATCCATTGAGGACACTGCAAATCTCCAAGCGGACATTAGCCAAGTCTTTAAATGGGGCTCAGAAAACAAAATGAAGTTCACTGAGGACAAATTTCAACTATGCTATGGAAAACTCGAGGAAATAAAAACTGGATTTGGAGTATAAAGCAAAGTCCAACCTCACAATAGACCGAAAAAAAAATGTGAAGGACCTGGTAGTGATATCAGAGAATCAATTTCAAAGATCACAATAATGTCTTTATCACATCTACTAGGAAAGTGATAGGACGACAAGTGTTCTGTACACTTATGGCCCCATTCAAGGCAGGCGAAATTACAGACTTGGAGAATATAGAGAGAACTTTCACAGCACGTATAAAGTACAATAAGCACCTAAATTTCTGGGAACAGTTGAAGTCCCTGCACCTGTACTCTTTGGAACGGAGGTGAGTAAGATACATAATAATATACGCTTGGAAAATCCTAGAGGGAATAGTCCCAAATTTGCACACGGAAATCACTCCCTACGAAAACAAAAGCCTCGGCAGGTGGTGCAACATCTCCCCAGTGAAAAGCGGGGGTGCCATGAGTACACTAAGAGACAACAGTGTCAGGGGCCGAACACTGTTCAACTGCCTCCCAAAATACCTAAGGAAGATTACCAGTAGACCCCTGGCTGTCTTAAGGAGCTGGACAGGCTCCTAAAGTCAGTACCTGACCAGCCAGGCTGTGGCTCGTACGTCGATTTGCGTGCGGCCGGCAGTAACAGCCTGGTTGATCAGTCCTTGATCCACCGCGAGGCCTGGTCATGGACCGGGCCGCGGGGATGTTGACCCCCTGGAACACCCTCCAGGTATGCGCTCCAGTTAGCCGCTAGCAGGTCACCATAGGACTAAGATCTGTGTCAGGAGACATTTGTCCTGTTTCCTGCCGAATAAAACTCTACCAATCAGGCTACAAAACGTAAAAAAAAATTCACCTGAACTTGTTCTTAAACACGATACTGTGAAGACTCCAACTTGCTGAATAATTCTTCACTGGTATAACTGTACTCTGTAACCTTTTCTTTATTATAATAAAAAATCATTGGTATAATAAGATTAATAATGATGTAACAGTGTTCGAATTTATTAATCTTAATATAAGACATGTAATTTACGAACCCCGCTTTTATCGTAATAGCCTATAAAAAATTATAAATGTTCCTCGAAGACTAAGGTTTGTAGCAAAAATCAGATTACCATATATTTGTCAAGCAATATGAAGCCAATGTGACCGAGATCTTAACACTTTCAGTGGATATATGGCGGAGTCTGTCTGCTGGGGCTCCTGATACACTCTAGCGTAGCATATAATCTTTAATTTCATGATCAATCTTTTCACCCTTTAGGTCATGACTATCTTCTGCGGTTCTGCCCAGACGTGAGCTGACCTCGGGGATCGTGGAATGGTTGTGTCTGCTGTAAGGGATGTCAAATTCTTCACCTACTCTCCTTGGATGGAACTGAAGGTGAGTCTGCTGGAGTTCGATGAGGAAACTTGGACCCAAGAACTAGGCATATAATGACTACCTCTCGGAGTATATAGTCCGAGAATTTATTTTTATCCCTGTTTTAAAGACTGAAATATTCTTGACTAGTGTACAGGTGAAACATTCGTAATGGCCCTCCTTCATTCGACAGTAAGGAAATATTTCTTGTCTCAGGGTGGTTGAAAAGTGGAATGACTTTGATGAAGCAGTGGTAGAGGCAAACTCAGTACACAGTTTCAGGAGTACAGATAATAAGGCCCAAGAGGCCAAAAATCAGTGATGTCGATGAAAGTGGTCTATGTGAGGCGGGTCCAGGAGTATTCTCGACTCCCGCAAACAAATCGGCAAGTACTGGTATGCTGCTAGCTCCTAGGCTCCACCACCGGTGATGATGCTGGAGGCCCTGCCAATAGTGGTGGCGCTAGCTCCTGAGCCCGGCCAGTGGTGCCGTTACTAGCTCCTGGGCCCGGCCACCGCTCGTAGGAAAGGGTTTATCAGCAGATCTGCAGCACTGGGTCGTTTCGTGGGGTCCCGACTTAGCATAGATATTACAGCCTCATTGAACCCCTTACTATACTCTCCTTCGACGTGCACCTGCAAAATTATGATTAGTATAATAATAATAATAATAATAATAATAATAATAATAATAATAATAATAATTATGGAAAATTACATTTCCCTGGATGAATCTCATTACATACATACAAGTAAATGGTAACAAAGATAATTATTATTTATCAAAGTTGCAGAGACAAGTAGGAATTTTTAGGACATCTAGGTCGCAAAAATGTGCCCATTTGATACCTACCATCTATCTCTCCACAAGTTGCTCTAGATCTATATTAAT
Source organism: Cherax quadricarinatus (assembly GCF_038502225.1). Lineage (NCBI taxonomy): Eukaryota > Metazoa > Arthropoda > Malacostraca > Decapoda > Parastacidae > Cherax > Cherax quadricarinatus. The sequence continues at coordinate 14,336,786 of NC_091296.1, forward strand.
TGCAAATGAAGTGTACATACACAACAGGAATTCTGGTAAAATTATTATAATTTTTGTGGACTGTATATTAAACTTAATAAATGATTACATATACACATTTATATAACAGAAGGAGAATTTATAATCATAACACTCACCAATTTGTCTGGAAATTACTGTGTATAATATTGAAAAACCTCCCTCTAACTAAATTTATGATGATAATACTGGCCAGAATTACAAACATAATTTAGATAGCTTATCTGAGGTTCCTGGAGCTGTCCTGTACATCGATTTAATGCTCAAATTATGCAGAATGCACATCCAACAATTTCCGCTCCTATTTGAGAGGTGTAAGCCCAATGTAACCTCTAGAACGATGAAAATTCTTCTTATTTTCACTAACGCTTTCTTGGCTCATTCAAAAAACATGGTGACTCTCCCTTCTCGTCCGCGCAGGCCCCGAGCTTCCCATTTTTTATAATATAATTTTTATTAAATACAATATAGGCCATCAATTTACATATAAAATACTGTATTTCCAGAAAATACATACAGTATTTTCCACATTGCGGCCGGGCGGAATTCGTTGCTAAACGACTCAAATTGCTCATTTGACAATGGTGGAGGACCTGGGTACATATAGGATCTGGCATCCACACGGCGACATATTACACAAGATTTAATCACCCTTTTTACACTTTGCCATCCTTGTGGAATCCAGAAAGTTTCCCTAATACAATTTAAGGTATCTTGTACCCAACCATGCATTACATTTTTATGGGCATTTAGAACAATTAAATTTGTTAGATGATGAATTTTGGGCAGTAAGATAGGGTGTTTAGCATAATCACCCAATTCAGCATTTTGTAACCTACCTCTGCACCTAATTACATTGTTCTCTAAATACAGCCCCAATTTCTCTATTATGGAACCTTTCACAATTTTTCTTTCCATCATCAATTTAATCTCATTTCCATAGATTTCTTCCTGTACCCTCTTTATCCAGTATTCAAGAGGATGTGAAAACTTATATGAGATATTCATCTTGTTTAGAAATTTAAACACGAACTTAGTTACATTGATTAGTTTGGGTAAAGAAGAATACCTATTTATATCAATGGCTAAGGGAGGACAAACTATTGGAGCGGTGGTCACAGTAATTTCAACAGGAGCAATATACACTTTTTGTACAGGCCAATTAGCTTTATTTACCAACCAACTCGGTCCTTTAAACCATAATACAGCATTTACAAATTTAGCATAAGGTAAACATCGAGACAAGAAATCAGCTGGATTCTCCTCACCAGGTATATGATTAAATGTTAACATATGCTGACCCAAACTATTATACTTCTCTTGCATCTGATTAATTTCAGCGACTCTGTTTTGTACGTACACAATTTTACTGTTTCCATTACGAATCCATTGTAAGGATACCTCATTATCAGACCAAATTGCAGTGTCGCTAATATTTATCTCATGCAACTTATTTCTTATATAACTAGCTAATTTGACACCTACATAAATGGCTGTTAATTCCAACTGAGGCAAGGTACGTGATTTAATTGGAGACACTTTAGCCTTAGACATAACAAGAGAAATAACACTATTACATTGAAGGTAAGACACTGCTCCATATGCCAATTTTGAAGCATCACAAAAAATGTGTACATTTTTCCCATTTGGATTGGCCACCTGGCGTGGGAACTCCAACATTGGAATTTTCTCATAATCACCAATTAATTCATCCCACCTGTTAATGAATTCCTCAGGTAGAATTTCATCCCAAGCACATTTAAGTTTCCATGCTTCCTGAATTAATAATTTCTCTCTTATAGTAAGGGGTGACACTAAACCTAGTGGATCAAAACATATGGAAACTTCAGCAAGCAAAACTCTCTTAGTTAATTTATTGGGCGTACTGTAATTATTAGGTTTTAACATTAACAAATCTCTCTCAGTATCCCAAGTCAAACCCAATACATTACAACATTTTGGCACTTCGTCTCCCGTGTAATCTTTATTTATTTTGTCCTTTAATTTGGATGAATTACTATTCCATTCCCTCAGAGGCATATTTGCACTTTGCATTATTTTATTAGCCTCTCCATAAGTCATTAACAGTTCCTCTTCAGTTGACGTCACACCCAGGAAATTGTCCACATAAAATTGTTTGCTCATTACTTTACTCAATGGACTTCCCGTACATTTAAGGTGTGCATTTATCGTCGCTTGAAGTAGGAACGGACTGGATGTAGCACCAAATAATACGCTCCTAAAGCGAAAGGTTTTCAGAGGGCTAAGTGGATCAATAGGATTCTCAGGCCATAAGAAGCGGGTACAATCCCGGTCAGCCTCTTGTAAACCCACTCTTAGGAAAGCTTTACTTATGTCAGCCGTAAAGGCATAATGCTTCACTCTGAAATTTAATAAGATATCTCCTAATTTTTCCGTCAACGACGGACCTGTCATCAAACAGTCATTTAAACTAGGTACATTTTTGTTACTCCTGGCACTACAATTAAACACAATCCTCAAAGGAGTGGTCTTAGAATCCTTCATCACTCTGTGATGGGGCAAATAGTGACCATAAATTTTGGCTTGCTCAGGAGGTACCTCTTCTATAAATTTATTAATTAATTGCTCAGCAATTATATCATTATAGGCAGTTAACAATTCTGGTGTCTTACTCAGTTCGCGGAGCTGAGCCTTTAACTGTCCATATGCCATTCTGTAATTAGTGGGCAATTCTGGAGGGTTCAGTCTCCACGGAAGTCGCACCCAGCACTGTCCAGATTCAAATTTTACATCAGATATTGATCCTGAGCAAAAGAATCATCTGGACTTTCTTCATTTACATTTATTCCAATGCTGTCTAATTCCCACAATTTATGCACTGGCTCAACACCATCCTCTATGGAAGAATTATACTGGGGTACAACTTCATGAGTAAGACACACAGTCATGGTATTTGTAGTTTCCTCTAGTCATGAATTATTATTACGAGGAACCCTACCATACATTACATGGCCTCCTGCAGTCTTTAAAAGGGTGATACCACATTTCTTTACCATACCCTTTACAAAGGAGGCATAATAGTCACTACCTATCAAAATATTTATTGGGCCTACAGAATCATCACTTGCACCAGAAGGTGCTAAATTTACATTATGTGAGAGTCTTTCTGTAGCTTTACTAAGTCCTACTGTAGATATTTTCTCTGGAAGTCTATCTACAATTACTGCATTAACACGTTTTTTCTCATTGCCCAACCTGACAGTTACATAAACACTGTCATACAATTGACCCCTTTTATCCGAGAGAAAACCAGATAATTTTACAGTTGTGGGATCTCCCATCTGTACTTTCATACCATCAAGACATTTACGTTTTATGAAAGTACGCTGGGATCCCTGGTCCAATAATGCATTTACATTTTTTTATTTATGCCTTTTATCATCAATTTTTACCTGTAACACAGGTAAGGCTACTTCAGCAAAACTATCATTATTAACATTAGCAGCAATTTTTACATTAGCCACTGTTATGTCAGGATTGTCAACATTATCATTATTATCAACATTATCATATAGACCCTTACACATGACTATATGGTGTCTTCCTTTGTGACATTGATAACAGAAGTTTAATTTGGCATAACAATCCTTTACATTGTGATTACCTAAACATCTGATACATCTGTCAAGTTCCTCCAATCTTTCAACTTTATCATTCCATGAATTGTATGCATTGCAATTCTTAGAAAAATGAGTACCCTTGCAGAAGAGACAATCACTCTTTTCTTTGACTGGTTTCTTATTAACTGGGCTACTCTTAGGAGGGTACTTATTCTCCTTACTTTGTGGAGAATCATTATTTCTGATTCCTGCTACTTGATATGCACCTATGCAACTCTTTTTAGGAAATGAAATTTGATTATTACCATTGGGATAATTTTTCCCTTTGTGAAACTTGACAGACACCTCAGAGTTATTATGTGTTGCATCTTTAAAATGAGTTAGTTGGCTGGTCTGCAACTGAACAATTAATTCTTGTAGACCTAGTCTTATTTCCTCCGGACCAAAATAACCCTTGTGATATTTGTTTGAGAGCCATTCAAGTGTTTCATAGTTTAATTTATTCTGTACCATGGCACTCAATAACCAGTCTGATTCATTCAGATTATATTTATTAAAGTTTTGAGAGTGCTCTCCAGTTTAACTCTAAACTGCTGTAAACCTTTGTAAGTGTGATCTGGAGATTTTAAATTAACAATGATATTCACTAGATCCAACCTACTTTGTTCTATATTACCATAAGTAACTTTCAACAAGTCAACTGCTTCCTTGTAAGAGTCATTTGCATTGAGAAAGGCTTGTATGAGTATGTGAGCATCTCCTCTTACCTGTCCTTTGAGGTAAAATAATTTAGTTACACAGGCTAGGTCACTCCTGTCATGCACAGCTGCTTTAAAAATTGACCAAAACTCTTCCCAGTTTTCACCAGGATTAAATACTGGTAAACATAGTTCTGGGAGTTTTGGCAAAGACATATTATTTGTTGGAGCAGACTGATTAACTGCCTGATTTACACATTTTAATTTACTCAAGGCCTGACTTTTACAAGAAAGAATCTTTTCTTCTAATTCATAATACTGATTAATCATGAGATCTACTTCAGTCTCATCTACACAGTTTACTAACAAATCTCCTTCATATTTGTTGTAATATAATTTGTATGAATCATATTTATTACCTAAAGCATCTAAATACAATTTTAAATCATCAGTATTCAGAGTTTCTTGATTCATTAATTCCAAACATTTATTATATGCCTTGGTTACATGACCCTTTCTAGCTTGCAATGACGCTTTCTTTGCTCTATATTCCATATGTTTGTCTTCTATATTAATTTCCTCATTTTCAGCCATGATGCAATGTATTAAATTCAACTTAATAACACTGATTATGTACTAAATTATGCACTTTATGAAGGTAACTAGTACACCTTACCTTTGAATAAATCCTAGCTACCTGAGCTTAGCAATTACATGTAAGAAAATTATATAAATTTTAAATGTACATTAATATATTTTAAATGTACATTAATATAAAATTAATATTATACAAATTAATAAATCCTTGCCAGAATTTGGCATAGCAAATTAATATTATACACATTAATGTTAGTTACACTTGGCTTATCAATTACACATACACTGATATAAATCTTGGCCAGAATTATCTTATCAAATTAATATACAAATACATTAATATAAATCCTAGCCACTTTGGCTTTGCAAAATTAATATTATACACATTAATATAATCTTTAGCCACCCTTGAGCTTAGCTTATCAAAATTAATATTGTAATAATTATAATCCACTACACATTAAGTAAATTTGTGAACTTAACATCCACCTCCTTCTGTCATTTCACATATAATTATTAAGTAATTAACTAATTAATGACTTCACTAATTACCTCCGGTTCAAGAAGGACCAACGGGCAAATTAAATGTGGAAAATTGCATTTATCTGTATGTAACTCATTATGTACATAACAATAAATGAACATAGATAATTATTATTTATCAGTTAGACAAGTAGGAATTTGGGACACCTAGGTCGCAAAAAATGTCCCCCTTCGATACCTACCACTGTCATATCCACAAGTTTCTCTGGACCTATTAATCATAAATGATTTGTATCACCAGGAATGCTGGTAAATATATAAATTTGTGGACTGTATATTAAAAATAATAAATTATTATAGATACACATATATACACATTTATACAACAGAAGGAGAATATATCTTAATCATAGCACTCACCAATTTGACTGGAAATCAAGGTGTATCATACTCAGAAAACCTTTGTCTATACATGAAAATAACAACTAGCCAGAGTTATAACATAACAGACTTATCCGAGGTTCCTGGAGCTGTCTTGTCCAGTTGCCTGATATCTCAAGTTATGCAGGAATGCACATCCAACAATTTTATCTCCTATTTGAGAGGTGTCAGCCCAATTTTAACCTCTAGAGCACGAAAATTCCTTCCTATTACACTAACGTTGTATCTAATTCAAATTAACAATGGCGACTGTCCTTCTGCGCAGACGCAGGTTTTCCGTTTTCTATGACATAAATATTATTAAATACAGTATGGCCATCTATTTACATATAACTACTGTATTTCTGGAAAATATATACAGTATTTTCCACATCTGGTAAAATTATTATAATTTTTGTGGACTGTATATTAAAATTAATAAATGATTACATATACACATTTATATAACAGAAGGAGAATTTATAATCATAACACTCACCAATTTGTCTGGAGATTACTGTGTATAATACTCAAAAATCTCCCTCTAACTAAATTTATGATGATAATATTGGCCAGAATTACAAACATAATTTAGATAGCTTATCTGAGGTTCCTGGAGCTGTCCTGTACATCGATTTAATGCTCAAATTATGCAGAAATGCACATCCAACAATTTCGGCTCCTATTTGAGGTGTAAGCCCAATGTAACCTCTAGAGCGACGAAAATTCTTCTTATTTTCACTAACGTTTTCTTGGCTCATTCAAAAAACATGGCGACTCTCCCTGTTCATCCGCGCAGGCCCCGAGCGTCCCATTTTTTATAATATAATTTTCATTAAATACAATATAGGCCATCAATTTACATATAAAATACTGTATTTCTGGAAAATACATACAGTATTTTCCACAGTAATAATATAATACAAAAATATTGTTGCACTCTAACATAAAACCTTCCCTGCCCACGTAATTCAGTCAAGCACCTAAATTATTGGAAACGCCTGAAAGTCCCTTGAACTGCATCCCATAAAACGTAAGCGAGGAGGGTACATAATAATTTGCCTGGAAAATTCTGAGAGGATTGGTTCTAAATCTGCAAGAGTAAGAGGCCTTAGGTGCAAAATACCTCCAACGAAAATCAGGAGCGAGTTCACTGTGGGATAACTCAGTGTAGAAAAACCAAGATTTTTCAGCACTCTTCCTTCATGCATAAGGGAAATTACCAACAGACCCCTGGCTGTCTTAAGAGAGAGAACTTGATAAATGCCTCAAGTTAGTGCCTGTTCAGCCAGTCAGTGGTGCATACGTTGGATGGGTACAACAAACCAACAGCCTATTTGATCATGCCATCCATCAGCAGACCTGGTCTGGGACAGCGAGGAAGTGGCCTCCGATTCGTCTTCAGGCAACTTTTAGGTAACCTTTAGACGGTATCTTCAAGTATCCTAACCTACAATATCAAATAATAGATTAGGCAGAAATCAACGAACTGTAATTCGAGGGAAATTGAATCTAATTTGAGAACGTCTGGATCAGCTATTATATAAATGGAAGCTCTAAACCCATAGAAGTTATACAGCGCCTAGGACATAGGAGACACTCATATTTGATGCAGAGAATGAGGATATCTGAGCCACTGACCTGTTCATAAGGGTAGCCTCGCTGTAATGTAGCCAGCTCATAGAGACAGCAGCCTAATGACCACATATCAGCTTTACCGTCGTATGGTAGACCATTAGCCACCTCGGGACTCTGCCACGGAGAAGTAACATAAGCTTTATTCAAGAAATCTAAAAATTTCACAGTATAAATTTGTACAGTGTTTCTGAGGGCACATCTTGGAGACATAGGTAAAAAATTATGTAGACAAGATCCATGTGCACAAGCTGTCGTAGCCCCCAAACTCAACAGCAACAAATGTAATTTAATCTCTGTTAACCCAACAAAGGTAGTGTAACTTATTTCCACTAAGGTTTTAATTGTTTGTCTCTTATTTGGTGCTTATATTCAGGCTGTAGTGGTACTAAAATGTACACATTTGTAGCTGCTGGTGCTTGGTATTACTCAAGGTGTCGTGTAGCTCGGTTGGTAGCGCACTCAGCTCATACATTGAGTGGTGCCATGGTTTGATCTCGATACGGGTGGAAAACATTGTGCATCTCTCTCTCTCTATCTCTCTCTCGCTCTCTCTCTATACATATACATACATGCTTTTAAATGAAGGAAGGAATAGAAGATAATACATCCTGAATTACGATATTGAACTGTTAGTCAGAACCCACTAGTATATGTGTACAATGTTGAACCTTCCATGTCCTGCTAAACCCACCAGGACTAACAAACACACTGCCAGACCTACTGCTGTTCCTCAAAGTCCCACCAAACACTGCTGGACCCATCATAAATGCTGTTAATTATAGGCCAACCAAACACACTGCTGGACCACCACATTCTTGTTCATGCAACAAACCCACCAAACATACTGACCACTTACACTGCTCTTCGTCATAGTTGCACCAAGAACATTGCTAGACCCACCATATACGCTGGGCTGCCGACGATGGTCCTGGGCATGTTGATGTCTCCCTCTGTGACACGAGCCAAGCCAAAGTCGCCCAGCTTGACACTCTTGTTGCCCAGGGTGAGGAAGATGTTGTGAGGTTTCAGGTCCCGGTGTAGGATACCCTTCGTGTGTAGTAACTGTTGGTAGGTGGCAAGTCAGCAGTAAATAGGTGACAAAATAGGCTCAGATAAGTGATAAGTTATGCGACAAATTAGACTTCTAACACTTTAATTTACAGGCTAAGAGACGTTATCTTACTTCATTTCATTTTTTAACATGCCTAACGGCACCACCTGTCTCAGGTGGCACTACCACTGAGCCATAACCCACTTTTTTGTTGCTATGGGAAGCTCGTCTGAGAGAGTAACGTTTCTGTCTCGGATCTTGCAGACGGATGATCGAGTCTCGACCACTCACCCACACGAATCACCCCCATAGGTTAACTTGGGTTTTCTTTCTCTCCCTAACCAGAGGAAGAACTGCTTAAGATATAGTAATTTGACATGTAACTTGTCGAAAATAATTTCCCAAAATTATGCTGTGTAAATAAACCTGATTAAAGTGTATTTTAGAGAATGGAGCCGACAGGGAGGCTCTGCGCCTGCGCTGACGAGCGGGGGGGGGAGAAGACGCCATTGTTTTTGTAATGTAGTACAAGCACGTTAGTATAATGTGCTTAATTTTCGTCGCTCTAGGGGTTATATTGGTCTTAAAACCTCTCAAATAAGAACCGAAATTGTTGGATGAGCATTCCTGCATAACTTGAGCATTAAACAGATGTACAAGACAGTTCCAGGAACCTCAGATAAGCTATCTAAATTATGTTTAATTCTGCCCTGTATTATCATCATAAATTTGGGAAGAGGGGGGTTCTGTTCATGACACACAGTAATCTCCAGACTAATTGGTGAGTGTTACGATTATAAATTCTCCTTCTGTTATATAAATGTGTATATGTAATCATTTATTAATTTTAATATAGTCCACAAATTTATATTAAATTTTACCAGAATTCCTGGTGATGTACATTTCATTTGCATAATATAGGTCTAGAGCAACTTGTGGAGACATAGATGGTAGGTATCGAAGGGGGACATTTTTTGCGACCTAGGTGTCCTAAAATTCCTACTTGTCTCAGTAACTTTGATAAAAAATAATTATCTTTGTTACCATTTACTGGTATGTATCTAATGAGATTCATCCAGGTAAATGTATTTTTCCACATAACTAGTGTGGAAAATTGCATTTATCTGAATGTAACTAATTATGCACATAACAGTAAATGATAACAAAGATAATTATTATTTATCAATGTTACATAGACAAGTAGGAATTTGGGACACCTAGGTCGCAAAAAATGTCCCCCTTCGATACCTACCACTGTCATAACCACAAGTTGCTCTGGACCTATTAATTATCAAATGAAAAATACATCACCAGGAATACTGGTAAATATATAAATTTGTGGACTGTATATTAAAAATAATAAATGGTTATATATATACACAATTACATAACAGAAGGGAAATATATCTTAATATCACTCACCAATTTGACTGGATATTAAGTTGTATCATACTCAGAAAAACCTCACTAATTAAATTTATGAAAACACTGGCCAGAATTATACACAAATCTAGAGAGCTTATCTGAGGTTCCTGGAGCTGTCTTGTCCAGTCGTCTGATATCTCAAGTTATGCAGGAATGTATATCCAACAATTTCGCCTCCTATTTGAGAGGTGTCAATCCAATTTTAACCTCTAGAGCACGAAAAATTCTTCCCTTTATATTAACGTTGTATCCAATTCAAAACCAAGATGGCGAGTCTCGTCTGCGCAGACGCAGGCTTTTCGTTTTCTATGACATAAATATTATTAAATACAGTATGGCCATCTATTAACATATAAATACTGAATTTCTGGAAAATATATACAGTATTTTCCACAACTAGAATGTTTTTTATTAATAGGCTATAGAAATAAAATAGGCTATAAAACTAATAATATCAACTGATGTCCGAAATGATAACGTTAATGGTACACAAGACCCACTAGTAACTAGTCACTAGTTGATGAGTTAGATACTTGTCCAACTCCTGGTTATCTTAATTATGACGATGTTTCGCCAACAAGTAACTTTATTGAATTGAAAGTCACGAAACATCTTCAGAATTAACATACACAGGTATTAAGTTGTCCAAAAGAGTTATCGAAAAACATGCTGAAGAGTTTTACGTCACTGATATCAAAAACTATATTAAAATGGTAGTTTGTTCCCTATAATGGCTCTGGGTGAGGGAGAGAGAGCATGATACATTATTCTGTTCCAGGACTAACAATAATGAGTAGAAGATGAGTCATGGAAACATCAAGAGAGGTGCGGCTCTGAGTAGGAAATAACGAGTTAACACGTGGATTCCATCAGCATTTTGGTAGAGGGGCAACGCACCTATACGTGAAATTAATATTATTGACAAGGGACAACTGAAATTTAAAAAAGCAACCCACACCAGTGAGGTCACCCAGCACAAGGTACTTATTTTTATTCAAACAGAAGATTGCCGGCATTAGTGAAGAAAAAACACATTACATTACAAGCTTTTCTTGGGAAAAACGTTTTGCCATTTGTAGTTTTATTAAGGCATGTCAGGCTTTACACAGCGAAAAACTGTCCCAACAGAAGCTTATTCTTCAACCTGTCTTTTCTTTACTCAGCAGCAGCACTGATGAGTTCATCCAGCATCACCACCTACAACATGTGTATGAACTCACATTCAGTGCGGAGGCAATACTGAGAGCCCAAGACACAATCCTCTTCTCGGAAAAGCGCGGCCCTCCCTGCTGCACCCGCTGGTAGATGAGTTTAGCTAAGTCTCCCCCGGCGCAGTACTCCAGCACGATGAAGAGGTCATTGCCTCGAACTTCTCCGCCCTGTAGTGAGACATGGATCGTCGAAGACATGGGACGCAGGAGGGGGCTCACATGAGGAGCATGGGGTGCACAATAAACTAGGCGCTTAAGCGGCACAACTAAACTAAATAGGGTGTCAGGGATATTGTTTGTACTGTGTACTAGTAGGTGAGGCTTGGTGATCACAGTGTCAGATTTTGGGAGACTAATCTTCGCTAAGACTTCAGTTATTGTGTACCGTCCATAACCCGATAATTATATTGTATTTGCACACTGGCTGTATATTCTACCACTGTACTGTATTACCACCAACCACTCGTGTGATAAATGCTTCGGCAGTTTAAAAAAAATAGGTTACACAAATAGATAATTGAGAGGTTGGTTACAGTTACTTGCTTAGTATCTGCCAGTAAGGATACTGCAGTGCTCCTTAAAGAATTAACGTTTTATAATGAGGATATGTAGGCTCACCAAGTACGTAACGATGTTGGGATGGTGGATGGTCTTCAGTAGCTGTAGTTCTTGCTCGGCCACAAACCTCAGGGATCCCGCCAACTGACCCAGGTTGATCTGAGCACGAGACACGGGTATAAAATACCGAGATGATGATGAATAAGACACTTGTGTAACTGGAGACAGTAGAAGACGAGGTAATCAAGCCCTTAGCACTGATTCGTCAGGACTGCGGTGAATAATGATTACCTTGATGAATCAAGACTACAGTGAACACCCTCATCTAGGCTGAGGGACTGATTGAATTGACAAAGCCATTGACTGACGAAACATCTTTAGAATAAAGAAACACAGGAGTTACACATGTGCCTTATTCATCACTAGATATAGGACATAGGCAGAAATATAACAAATGCATATAGAATATAAATACATGTATGAAAAGAACAAAAATATAAACTAGGTTAGTCTTGCATTATACTCATGGGGAACTCTACACTCAATAGGATTATACAGTGCCTGGAGAATGGAATTTTGATCCGAGGAAGAAGAGAGCAGCTTCATTTCCTCGTATCAGGATACCTTCATCGAAATAACCCTCTTAAAGAGACTAGGTTACTTTAAGAGTACATAATGAATTGTCTGTGCCCTTTTTATAACCTAACTTAAGGATTAGGATATCCTTGGTGTAAAGAATCATTACCGGAAAAAAAATTCACATGTGTCCCTGACTGACCTAATTAAGTTAATCAGTTTTGAGTGTGAATATATAACAACATATATATGATGTGTTCTCCCTTGACTGTTATTAAGCCCTCAAATGAAGGGTTTCTGAGCACTACCTCCCAATTTCCGAACCAGTGTATGACCCCTATGGGTTTAATGCTTCCCTTTGGTTGTGGTTACATAAACTGATTGGTTAATGAGGCTTAAGGCTTATTTATCATCTACACGAGGGTCAGTAAAGTTGCGTATCACCTGTTCACTACCAGATTACTTTAATCCCTAACATAAGGATTAAAGTAACCTTACAGACCGGGCCGCGGGGGCGTTGACCCCCGAAACTCTCTCCAGGTAAACAGCGAATACACACACACACACACACACACACACACACACACACACACACACACACACACACACACCTTGCGTCACTGTTAGATACTGGTCACTCACTCCTGCAAGCTATTACCAGAATTAGAGCAGAAATAGCATAGATAAGGTGAAGATAGTGTTGACTAGCGAGGAGCAGCCTATCGAGGGGAAGCCTAGCGAGGGGAAGCCTAGTGAGGGTGACGTCAGACACTCCTAGAAGCTGAGACAAGCTAAATTTTACAACCTAATTACTTTCTGTGTTTTATAAGTAGAAGTGATAAGTGCTAGAATCACTGTTGGTAGTTTTAGAAATACGGGTATTACTACTGATATTTATTAGCAGTATGAATACTTAGAAGTGGGGGCACACATACACACGAGCACACACACACACACACACACACACACACACACACACACACACACACACACACACACACACACACACACACACACACACATGCACACACACATAAACACACACACATGCACACACACATAAACACACACACACACACACACACACACACACACACACACACACACACACAGACACACCCCCATCTACAGGATTTCACACCAGCCTGTGAAGAGCTCCTCTAACCCTTCCTCCCCCCCCCCCCCCCGCCTCCCTTTCCCCTCCTCTCTCTTCCTCTCTCTCTCTCTCTCTCTCTCTCTCTCTCTCTCTCTCTCTCTCTCTCTCTCTCTCTCTCTCTCTCTCTCTCTCATCCTCTCTTCCTCTCCCTCTTCCTCTCTCTCTTCCTTTCTCTCTTCCTCTCTCTCTTCCTCTCTCTCTTCCTCTCTCTCCCTCTCCCTCCCTTTCCCCCTCTCTCTCCCCCTCTCTCTCTTCCTCTCTTTCTCTCTCTCTCCCTATTCTCTCTCTCTCCCTCTCTTCCCTTGTCACTCCCCCCTCTCTCTCTCACTTTCTCCCCCTTTTCCCCTCCTTCTACCCTCCCCTTCTCTCTCTTTCTCCCTCTCTCTCACTCTCTCCCCCTTTTTTCTTTTTCACTTTCTCTTTTAATAAAAAAAAAATGGTTGGGACTCGCAGGAATCAGGGATCAGATGACAATGGTACTGGTAGGGAGGAATGGATGGAGGAGCAGTGGAAAAGGATAGAGCAAGAATGGGAGAGAAAATTAGGAGAGCTTTCTGAAAAAAATGGAGAAAGAGCTCTCTGTGAAATGGGAAAAGAGGTTGGAGAAGGAGACGAAGAATTGGGAGGCACAAGTCGAAACTGCAGTAGCCAGGGTAAAGGTCCTAGAATTTGAGGTAAACAGGCTGAAGCAAGTCTCAGGGGTAGTGACCAGAGAAGACACACCATACGAAGCTGAGAGGCTGAACAGGAAGGCAGGAGATATGAAATATGCTAAGGTCCTATCAGCCTGCAAAGAAGGGTCAGGGAGTGGAAGGGAAGAGCAGATGGGTACAGATGGAGAGGGAGATAAGTCGAATGCTGAGGCACAACCATGCTACCAAGAGCCACTGGAAAAATCAAGGGAGAAAATGGCCACATACAGACAGGAACCAGAGTCACAGAGGGAGAGGCAATGGGAGGAGGAAAGGGCAAAATCAGTGTTTATCCATGGGCTTCGGGAGAGAGAGGAAAGGACACACACTGAAAGGCGGCAGGAAGAAAGAAAGGAGATTGAGAAAATCATCACGGAAATAGGAGGAGAAGACATGGACGAGATTGTAAATTTTCAGAGAATAGGGGGGTACTTGAAGGGGAGAAACCGACCAATCAAGCTGATTCTCAGGACAGAAACAGTGCGGAACAGGATCCTCCAAGAAAAACCACGGTTGAGAAGCTCGGAAGAGTACAAGAAGGTGTTCCTAGACAGAGACAGAACACAAAAAGAGAGACAGCAGCTGAGGGAGAGGACAAAAAAGTGAAAGGAGCTAGGAAAGGAGACAAGGATGGAACCAGCAGAGGTCAGTCACAGCAGAACAGAGCAGCAAGAGCAAGCACACACACAACTATCCTCAGAACCCCACAACCTATCACACCATCCCAACACACAATACAATCCATACCCACAGCTTCCACCCAACCCCCAACCATAGAATCCCACAGTATGCTACCAGGTCTCCCACCCTCACAGGCCACCCAAACCACAGTGTTGGAAAGGAAACTGAAGGTATGGTACACAAACGCTGATGGAATAACAAACAAGTGGGAGGAGTGGCACGAAAGAGTCAAAGAGGCATCACCAGACATCATAGCAATCACAGAAACCAAACTTACAGGTATGATAACAGATGCCATCTTCCCAACGGGATACCAGATCCTGAGGAAAGACAGAAGGAACAGGGGGGGGGAGGAGTGGCATTGCTGATCAAACATTGATGGAATTTTGATGAGCTGGAGAGAGGAGACAGCAGAGAAGAAAGTGATTGCATAGCGGGAACGCTTCACTCTGGAGGTCCCAAGGTGATAATTGCAGTGATGTATAACCCACCACAGAACAGCAGGAGGCCAAGGCAAGAGTATGACGAGAGCAATAGAGCGATGGTTGACACACTGGCTGCAGTGGCCAGAAGAGCTCATACATGCAGGGCAAAGCTCCTGATCATGGGCGACTTTAACCACAAGGAGATCGAATGGGAGAACTTGGAGCCACATGGGGGCCAAGATACATGGAGGGCTAAGATGATGGAGGTGGTACTGGAAAACTTCATGTACCAACACGTAAGGGACACTACAAGAGAGAGAGGAGAGGATGAACCAGCAAGACTGGACTTAGTATTCACCTTGAGTAGTGCAGATATTGAGGACATCACATATGAAAGACCCCTTGGGGCCAGCGATCATGTGGTTTTGAGCTTCGAATACACAGTAGAGCTACAAGTGGAGGGGGAAGCAGGAAGGCCAGGACGAATGAAACCAAACTACAGGAAAGGGGACTACACAGGAATGAGGAACTTCCTGAATGAGGTTCAGTGGGACAGAGAACTGGCAGGGAAACCAGTTAATGAGATGATGGAATATGTAGTCACAATGTGCAAGGAGGCTGAGGAGAGGTTTGTACCCAAGGGTAACAGGAATAATGAAAAAGCCAGGATGAGCCCATGGTTCACTCAAAGATGCAAGGAGGCAAAAACCAAGTGTGCTAGGGAATGGAAGAAATATAGAAGGCAAAGGACCCAGGAGAATAAGGAGAGCAGTCGTAGAGCCAGAAACGAATATGCACAGATAAGAAGGGAGGCCCAACGTCAATAGGAAAACGATATAGCAGCAAAAGCCAAATCTGACCCGAAGCTGTTATACAGCCACATCAGGAAGAAAACAACCGTCAAAGACCAGGTAATCAGGCTAAGGAAGGAAGGAGGAGAGACAACAAGAAATGACAGTGAAGTATGTGAGGAACTCAACAAGAGATTCAAAGAAGTGTTCACAGAGGAGACAGAAGGGGCTCCAGAAAGACGGAGAGGTGGGGTACACCACCATGTGCTGGACACAATACACACAACCGAGGAAGAAGTGAAGAGGCTTCTGAGTGAGCTAGATACCTCAAAGGCAATGGGGCCAGATAACATCTCTCCATGGGTCCTGAGAGAGGGAGCAGAGGTGCTATGTGTACCCCTAACAACAATATTCAATACATCTATCGAAACAGGGAGATTGCCTGAGGCATGGAAGACAGCAAATGTGGTACCAATCTTTAAAAAATGAGACAGACATGAAGCACTAAACTACAGACCAGTGTCACTGACATGTATAGCATGCAAAATCATGGAAAAGATTGTCAGGAGAAGAATGGTGGAACATCTAGAAAGGAATGATCTCATCACCAGCAGACAACATGGTTTCAGAGACGGGAAATCCTGTGTCACAAACCTACTGGAGTTTTATGACATGGTGACAGCAGTAAAAGAAGAGAGAGATGGGTGGGTGGATTGCATATTCTTAGACTGCAAGAAGGCGTTTGACACAGTACCACACAAGAGATTAGTGCAAAAACTGGAGGACCAAGCAGGAATAACAGGGAAGGCACTGCAATGGATCAGGGAATACTTGTCAGGAAGACAGCAGCGAGTAATGGTACGAGGCGAGGTGTCAGAGTGGGCACCTGTGACCAGTGGGGTCCCACAGGGGTCAGTCCTAGGACCAGTGCTGTTTCTGGTATTTGTGAACGACATGACGGAAGGAATAAACTCCGAGGTGTTCCTGTTTGCAGATGACGTGAAGCTGATGAGAAGAGTTCATTCGATCGAAGACCAGGCAGAAATACAAAGGGATCTGGACAGGCTGCAGACCTGGTCCAGCAACTGGCTCCTGGAGTTCAATCCCACCAAGTGCAAAGCCATGAGGATTGGGGAAGGGCAAAGAAGACCGCAGACGGAGTACAGTCTAGGGGGTCAGAGACTACAAACATCACTCAAGGAAAAAGATCTTGGGGTGAGTATAACACCAGGCACATCTCCTGAAGCGCACATCAACCAAATAACTGCTGCAGCATATGGGCGCCTGGCAAACCTCAGAACAGCATTCCGACATCTTAATAAGGAATCGTTCAGGACCCTATACACCGTGTACGTTAGGCCCATATTGGAGTATGCGGCACCAGTTTGGAACCCACACCTAGCCAAGCATGTAAAGAAACTAGAGAAAGTGCAAAGGTTTGCAACAAGACTAGTCCCAGAGCTAAGAGGTATGTCCTATGAGGAGAAGTTAAGGGAAATCAACCTGACGACACTGGAGGACAGGAGAGATAGGGGGGACATGATAACGACTTACAAAATACTGAGAGGAATTGACAAGGTGGACAAAGACAGGATGTTGCAGAGACTGGACACAGTAACAAGGGGACACAATTGGAAGTTGAAGACACAGATGAATCAAAGGGATGTTAGGAAGTATTTCTTCAGCCACAGAGTAGTCAGGAAGTGGAATAGTTTGGGAAGCGATGTAGTGGAGTCAGGATCCATACATAGCTTTAAGCAGAGGTACGATAAAGCTCATGGTTCAGGGAGAGTGACCTAGTAGCGACCAGTGAAGAGGCGGGGCCAGGAGCTCGGACTCGACCCCCGCAACCTCAACTGGGTGAGTACAACTGGGTGAGTACACACACACACACACACACACACACACACACACACACACACACACACACACACACACACACACACACACACACACACACACACACACACACACACTAACTCACCACTTTAAGCACTTGAAGTTTGTTATGTTTAGAGATGAGGTAGACCTTCGCGAAACTTCCCTCTCCCAGCCACTTAATGGTAGTGAAGTCTTCATACTGGATCTTGACGGGGAGGGAACAACAACATATATTTGCTTTGAAAGGGGGAAAAAAAAAAAGGACGCAAACAGGTAAGATCGAACCATGATATTTATATCAGAGAACGGCTTTATTTGCACAATATTTCGCTCAAATATAAAAAAACAAAAATCGTCAAAATGATCACTATGCGTTTATATATTCTAACCTTAACTATTCTATCGCATCACTGAAGCAAGAACTTTAAAGTAGTTTTTTATAGGTTGTAGGAGTATATGGAGTGGGAGTGAGTTAGACCAGCCGAGATTTGTTTAATCTTAAGTCTACCCGAAGTACTTTGCACAACAAGCTTAACTATGTATGACAGCTATATCATTAATGCTTTTATACAGTGTATCATCGGGATAAATTTGTCTTTATATCTCGTTAATGCAGCTTGAGAATACAGAACTTGTTGACTAACTGGACCACCAAGCCTCTTTATCCATTCTTTCCATGTTCATTTACATGCTTCCCAGTTACCCAACACTGTGTAAATTATTATTATTATTATAATCAAGGGGGAAGCGCTAAACCCGGAGGATTATACAGTGCCTGGGGGGGATGTGGAAGGCATTCAGGCTTAATTCGGGGAACTGGAGCACAGATCCAATTCCCTAAATCAAGAGCCCCTCAACAACATCAAGGAACCTTCCTTGAGGGGCACACTGTGTAAAGCCTACGGGTTTGGCGCACCTTGTAAATGTGATATTGGGACAATGATTTGTCCTACCCAAAGCATTATAAAATTATGAACAAAATACTTATTCCAAAACGTTGTCTAAGACTCGTTTGAATATTACATATATTAACATTTTTAATATAAGCATTAAACAGACATTATTCTAGACTTCTTTCTTATTTATTTAAAACATAAGAACATAAGAAAACGTACAAAGGAGGATGACAAAGATGATCCCATGTATCAGACATCTTCCCTATGAGGATAGACTGAGGGTCCTGAATCTGCACTCTCTCGAAAGGTGTAGAATTAGGGGGGATATGATCGAGGTGTATAAATGGAAAACAGGAATAAATAAAGGGGATGTAAATAGCGTGCTGAAAATTTCCAGCCAAGACAGGACTCGCAGCAATGGTTTCAAGTTGGAAAAATTCAGATTCAGGAAGGATATAGGAAAGCACTGGTTTGGTAATAGAGTTGTGGATGAGTGGAACAAACTCCCGAGTACAGATATTGAGGCTAAAACGTTGTGTAGTTTTAAAAATAGGTTAGATAAATACATGAGTGGGTGTGGGTGGGTGTAAGTTGGACCTTACTAGCTTGTGCTGCTGGGTCTGGTACAGTGCTCCATCCTTGAGTGGGGATGACCAGACTGGGTGGGTCATTGGGATAATCCGGGGGGGGACATGGACCTGCTCCGCATGGGTCAGTAGGCCTGTTGCAGTGTTCCTTATTTCTTATGTTCCTATTTTGTAAAGAAAAATTAATTATATTTTCACACTGGCCTAGCAGCAACATCAAGGTGAGTACCTCATACCAGTGATTCCTTAGCTCTGAGGAAGCTGGTAATGCCGTTGTAATTAGCATGACGAGCTAGCTCTTGAGCGGTGTAGCCCGTGCTGTCCTTGGCGTCGGGGTTTACACCCTGCTCCACCAGCCACTTGACTGCGTATAGGTTGCCGTAGTCAGCTGCCAGGTGGAGAGCTGTTGAGCCGTCAGCCGTCAGCGCCGCCAGCTGACACCCTCTCTCCTTCAGCACTTGTAGCACCTGCACGTGACCGCCAACAGCGGCCCAGTGGACCGCACGGCGTCCTGCAGATGACATATTGTTTCAGACAACTGTTTGTTAGGTTTAAGCCTATCGCCTGCACGTGGGTCATTAAGGATAAGATAGAGATTACAACAAACTTTCGGTGTATATGCCTTAAGAGGTATAAGCCTCGGTGTATATACCCCGTGTGTTGACAAGTTTATTACACGCCGGATCTTTCAGTACCCGCTTAGTGGAAGATATGTCAGTAGTGTTTACCTTGTAGACTGTAGACGACATAATAAAAGTGCACACCCACCTGCTGATAAGCCTGTTAATCTTGTAAAATTTACCAGTTATGCTGGTAGAGGTGCAAGCGTTTGTCTCACTTCCACAATTAACTCTTCTACCCCACTAACAACTGTACACTTCAACACCTGTTTACGTGATAATATCATCGGTGCAGCAGACAGTATACTCACCCTGTGCTGTAGCCTCGAGGTCAACACCCTGCTGCAGGATCTGCCTCACCATGTCAGCATGGCCACCCCACGCTGCTAAATGTAGCGGTCGCAGGCCTGCAATCGTTAAAATAATTTCACTATTTACCTCAGATGATGTTATTGTCAATTTATTTTAAAGGGTGGACCGAGAAAACAACGAAAAGCCTCAGTCATATGACCAAAAGTTGGTGTGGCGGGTCAGAATATTAGAGAGAGCCGCGTCAGGATTATTTGTTCAGTTTTCTGGAGAATCTTACCTGACGTAATAAAAACATTGTGTTAATAATTCCCATCAGTAGTTTTTTCACATATGTTAAATTTAATAGAATAAACCTGGATGAGCGGCGGCTAAATTGGCGATACCAGAGAATTAACAGATTAGATACAGGACTGATTATATATAATCAGTCCTTGGGTGGCATAGTTCCTGACAAGAAAAAAGATGGTAAATTTGTGTATGAGAAACGATTAAATCTCTGGTAGACGAAACACCTCGTCAGCTCAAAAGTAAATTTACGTGTACGTTTTTGCATATTCATTTGATTTATAACTATGATAAACATAAATGTTTAACAAATATTATTGAAAATATACGTAGACTTGCTTGAAATTTAATTATTTGACGTTCCTCATACAAATTAAAGAAAACGTCTAATGATAGATTTAAGAGATAAAGCAGAAATTCATATAAATTTTAGTGAATTGCTTGAAAAAAATGTAAAGTTTTTGGTGCGAATGTCTCAGAGGATCGAGCGAAACTATCAGAGAACATTCCAACTCAAAATAATGTGATACAGGAAGAATATCTCTTAGAAATTAAAATTGTGTGGCACTGAAAAACTCCGCTAAAATAAGTTTTGTTAAATGTGTTTTTTTTGCTCAGAAACGAAAAATTAATGCCTGTATTATGGCCGATTTTTTGGTTTCACGAGTTCACGTGATAACTCTCTATGAGGATGCCCTGATGCCTGTAAAGGGGCTCTTGATCCAAGGAATTGCAGTCACTTCAGATCAAACCTTAGTTGTCTCCCGTTAACCAGGCGCTGCCATCCTTACGGGTTTAGCATTTCCCCATTATCATTAATTACAGTCAGAATCACCATAACTAGTATGATACTAATAACAGTGATAATAGCCATAACAAAAATAATTAATAATGATAAATAAGAATATTACTGCACTATTACAACAACCACTACTACTACTACTACTACTACTACTACTACTACTAATAATAATAATAATAATAATAATAATAATAATAATAATAATAATAATAATAATAATAATACACTATTACCTTCCTCTCCTGCACGGTTGCTGACTACTTCTAGGTCGACGACTCCAGTCACCAGGAGTGCTGTGAGGGATGTCAGGTCACCTTCTGTGGCTGCTTCCAACACCTGCCATCAGCATATATTTAGAGTAAGGAGAGAGACACCTGGTTCATTTTGATAAAGACACAGAAGCAGCAGTGGGGAACTTACCAGGCTTAGGTTGTTAAAGACACAGCAGCAGCAATAGGAAACGCTGTCAAAATAGGTTAGGCTAGATTAGATTCGTTAGAAAACAGGACAAGCGTTTCCTGACGCGGGTCTTAGCCATATGATAATTAGTCACTGGACCTTTTGGTCTTCTGACCGAGGCCTTCCGCTGGCTTACCGGTTCACCCATTTTAAAAATTAAGGTTAAATATATTATTTTCAGAATAAGAAACGTTATCAGACTTGGTAAAGCCTGCTGCGTAGACGAAGCGATTACTATTAAAAATATCGTTACTGCCTTTGCGTCTCTATCAACCACAACTATTACTAAAAACGTTACACATACTCTTTAATATAGAACTTTCTCTGCAAGTGTCTTCTCAACCATACTTATCAGTAATACCTGCCATTCTACGTAAACATAAATTAGTGTATCTTAACATAAAATAAAACAGAAAGTAAGAACAGTATTGTACACTTCAACCTTCCACTGAGAGTTATCTTCAATATTCTTGTATTCAGTGTCTCGCATAATATTAATAATTTATTCATGTGGGTTTGACTGCTCACTACAATCCGAGTTCTTGTATGAAAAATACAGTTCATTCTAGTCAGCATGTCACTTTTGGCTAAGAATGTCAAATGTGTGAATGATATTATGAGAATTTATTATTTTTGACTATTTTACTGGCCACTGGGTGTGTTTCCATTTCTTGTCCGTATTTCGAAACTAATCGATTTTATATACTGCACTTATTAGCGTTATAATAATTTATAATTGATTATATGTTGCTCATAGACGATAATCTAGTTCAACCAAACCTAACCTAAATAACAGGAATGTGCTTAAAATCGTGTTTGAAGTAACTAACATTTGCTCTAGGACTGGTTGTCGTGTGAGGACCAGTACATTACTTGCGACATGTTCTTCGTGTAACGACGGACAAGAAATGCAGAATGAGCTTTTGAGACAAAACTCGACAGAGCTCTATACAGAGCGAAACATGATAAACCTCTACAGAGTGAAGCGTGACGGTAAAGCTCTACGCAGCGAAATATGACTTGATAAACATGCACACAGCGAAACGTCTTGGTACAAGCTTGTACCTGGAACCTGGAAGCGTCTGCCAGTTGTCTAGCCAAACATCTCCCCCCCCCCTCCAAAAAGAAAAAAAAACTTTACCTAAGAGTATCCAGTCCTTTTACCTGGAGGAGTAGGTTAAATTATGGAGTGGCTGTGATGAATTGACAAACGCACAAACATACCTGGGTGGAGGTCTGCAGGAAGGGCAGATTTGCAGAACTCGCAGATGTACAGTCTGTATTCTCACTACCCACACACCGCTGATTTATTCTCTTGACAATAGAAAAAAAAAGAATACACCAGCTAGGCTCAAGAAGCTTTGTATAGGGCCAGGAAACAGTTTCTTCAAAAATTATGTATGTAATACATAAGAAACAAACATAATGGCGTCATATATGCTGATTAAAGGCTCTCTATCCGAAGAACTGTGGCTACCTTCACTTTCCTGTATTTTAAATTGAAAATTAAGCAATATCTAAATATTTACTTCATATGAAATAAAAATCCAAGATATTTCTCAATATTTTCACTTTTTTTTAACTGGTTGAACGCTTCCCTGTAACTATCATAATAACAATAGATGAATGTCACCAGGTTCTCACTTGGACGTGAGCTGTCATCAGGTATCTGCGAATGTCATTGTGGCCACCTGCCCTGGCCAGCTCCTTGGCGGTGTAGCCTCTGCTGTCCCTCATGCCTGGGTTGAGACCCTGCTCCACCAGCCACTTGACAGCGTCCAAGTTGCCGTAGTCAGCTGCCAGGTGGAGAGATGTTGAGCCATCAGCTGTTAGAGCCGCTAGCTGACATCCTCTCTCCTTCAGCACTTGCAGCACCTGTACGTGACCACCAACAGCGGCCCAGTGGACCGCACGGCGTCCTGTAAATGAATTATGTTACACTTCTGGTCCTGTAAACCTACCCAGTGTATGACAAGTAGGCCTGGAGATGTCATTATGTTACACTTCGGTCCTGCAAAACTTATGGTGATATCGAGAAGTCGTAGTACCTTAGGACTGAAGAAGTCACTCGTGGCGAAACGTTTCTTTAATATCTTAGTCAGTGCATACATGTCTACAACTAAGCTTACAGCTGAGAATATTGATATGCCAAGTAAAGTGGTGATTATAATTCACAACCAAGATACTGATAATGAAAAGTGGACGACCTTTCGGGCCGTCCTAGACCTTCGTCAAGTCGCAATCTGATGAGGTCCAGGATCAAATCAAATCAAATCAAGGGTTACAGTGTGGGGTTTACAGGATTTGGATATTGTGTGGTTTACATGTTATAAAATACTAATTACTGAGAGGGGCCACTAGGACACCTAGCGTGGCTAGGCATTTCGGGCAGACTTAGAATAATTCTTAACATTAAATCCTTACAGATTATGGTATTAAGGCTAAGTGACTTCATCATAATTTGTGAGTTTAGCAATGTGAATGCTTTTGTTTTGGCACAATACAACGTGTCTATATTGGAGTATCATAGGCAAACTTATGACTAGTTAGGATTCATTATTTTAAGATTAAGATTAGTATTTCTGGGTTTATAGTCAGTGGGTGAGTGAGTGTAATTGTGAACCACCAGGTGGTTATCATGTAGTTAGTTGTCGGGGTGTATCAGGGAGATAAGATGTTTTCTAACTGTAGTTTTGAAAGTGATGAGTGTGTCTGCAGTTCTAGAGTTTTCAGGTAGGGTGTTCCAGATTTTAGGTCCTTTGAAATACATTGAGTTTTTGTAAAGGTTTAGTCGGACATGGGGAATGTCATAGAGATGTTTGTCTCTGGTGTTATGCCTGTGGGTTCTGTCACAACTATCAAGAAAGCGTTTTAGGTCAAGGTTAATATTGGAATTTAAGGTCCTGTAGATATAGATTGCACAGTAGTAAGTGTGGATGTTCTGAACAGGGAGTAAGTTTAGATCTATGAAGAGTGGGGGGGGGGTGTTGCCAGGGATGGGATTTAGTGATTATTCTTACTGCGGCTTTTTGTTGGGTTATTATTGGCTTTAGGTGTGTTGCTGCAGTTGAACCCCAAGCACAGATAGCATAGGTGAGGTATGGATATATAAGTGAATGGTATAGTGTGAGAAGGGCAGTTTGCGGCACGTAGTATCGTATCTTGGAGAGGATCCCCACCGTTTTGGATACTTTTTTTGTTATGTGTTGGATATGGGCGCTGAAATTTAGGTTGTTGTCGAGGTATAGGCCAAGGAATTTGCCCTTATTATGCCTGGCAATTAGAGTGTTGTCGATCTTAATGTTAAGTTGCACAACACCTGCTCTGCTACCAAACATAATATAGTAGGTTTTGTCAGTGTCAAGCATAAGTTTATTGGCTGTCATCCAAGTCGACATTTTGAGCAGCTCCTCGTTAACAATGGTGTTGAGGGTGGCAAGATTAGGGTGGGAGATGACATAAGTCGTGTCATCAGCAAAGAGAATGGGTCTCAGGTGTTGGGATATGTTTGGAAGATCATTGATGTAAATGAGGAAGAGCAGGGGTCCAAGGACACTTCCCTGCGGAACTCCAGTATCAAGTGGCCGTATTGATGAGGCTGTGTCTTTAATGGTGACATACTGATACCTATTAGAAAGGTAGGATTTGAAATATGCAAGCGCATGGCCTCTTATACCATAGTGGTCAAGTTTGTGGAGTAGGATGCCGTGGTCTACTGTGTCAAACGATTTTCTTAGGTCAATAAAATTTCCTAGCAGGTATTCCTTATTTTCCAATGCTGTGTAAAGCAGGTCTAGCATTTTTATAATTGCATCATTAGTGCTTTTATTTTTCCTGAATCCAAATTGGCAGGGGTTGAGTATGTTTTGTGACGTTATAAATGAATATAGTCTGTGCACGAGTTTCTCGAAGATTTTGGATAGCAATGGTAAGTTTGATATTGGCCTATAGTTGTTTACGTCTGTAGGGTCACCACCTTTATGTGTTGGTGTAACTCTTGCTGTCTTGAGTAGTGTCGGGATAGTGCTAGTTTCTAGTGACTTGTTAAAAAGCAATGTAATAGCATGCGAAAGGACATGGGCCGCTCGCTTGTATAATAATGGTGGGACGTGAGACAGATTCCCCGAGTTATTTTTAAGTGACTGTATGATCGCGGTGACTTCCGTCGTCGTCTAGTTTAAATTTCCGATGTATGAGGTAGTTGGTAATTGTTCTAGTAACATGCTTATCTTAACTGCTTTACCCTGAGGTAATACAGCTAAGATAAGCTTGTAATGCAAGACTGTGAAAGGACTATTGTTGTTTGGATGGAAGGGAAGTAGGGGTAGTCTCATGCCGGTGAAAACCTCATGATAGAAGAAATTTGATCCTTGAATCAAACTTGATTACCTTTCATTTCCAGTCGTAATATGACCACTACTGACTTAACACTTTCCTATTAATATAAGGGTATGACCCAAAATATCCATATAAAAGACGTATGACATTAAAGACGCATTCAGTAATGGGAGAAAAAAATACTCGGACTTGGAGAAAAAATGAAATAAGTTCGTGAAGCGGAGATTACAATACTGAGAGACGACGCGAGCTTAAAGATAAAAAAATTATTGTTAATATTGACCACCCTGAAAAATTTTTAGTGGTGTTATAAAAGGAAAGATCAAGGTGTGGTGTCCAAACCTAAAAAAAAAAAAAACATGAATCGGACTGAGAAGAGTCCAGAAAAGTTGAAGAGCCGAAAATGGATGCCAGGCCTAAGAGGCGAGGCTGAAAACAATGAAGATGCCCACACTGGCTGATAGGAGAAACTTAGATGTCATCCAAATATATAGGCTTATAAAAACTATGAAAAATCTTTTTGTACTGTAGTTTCAACAGGGATAAGAAGACACAAAATTACGAAAACTTGGAGCCGAAGGGATACTGGGAATATTTTTCTTTACAACAGAAGTGTTAGAAGAATCTAATCAAATGAAAGAAGAACCTATTAATGAAGACTGGACAACACAAGCTCCTGAAGCAACAGGTAATAACGAATAGGTAATTGTCTGAGCAGTTTGAGTCACTTCCTGTCATGTAACGTTGCATGACCCCTGAGTCATGACACCCTAACAAAGACTACCTTGCGCCACAGCCTCGCGGTCCACCTGGTGGTCGAGGATGATCTTCACCAGCTCGGCGTGGCCGCCCCACGACGCAAGGTGCAGCACCCGCAGCTCTGACGGAACATGCAGTGTTCAGCTGTTTGAAAGTTATTGCTTAGGTAGTGCTGAGAGAATATAGGATCAATAAAATTCATATAACACGTCAAAAATATTTTATATATTATGTATATGTATGTAAACTGAGAGATAATGTTTGTATATGTGTGTAATCTTGGTTCAGGTAAAAGAGAGAAAAAGCAAGTGTTACATGTTAGAGACATTTCTCATGAGGTGTGAGGTACTATATTACCTTCCTCCCCAGCCCGCTGACTGGCGATCTCCAGGCTGATGCCGGTATTCACGAGGTGTCTTAATGTCTGCAGGTCGCCCTCAGATGCAGCCTCCATCAGCTGGTGGTCAGGGTAATGTGTTACAGGATCTCTCTCTCCCTGGACCCATTATGTACCTCTGTAATCCTTTGACTACCGCCCACAGGATGGGTATGGGTGCATAATAAGGAAGTTAAACTGTCTCTCGCTCTCCAAATAGAAGCGCAGAAACAATCACACAAGAGTAAATCTTAAGAAATAGTTATAAAAAAAAGCAAGTCGAAACAAAATCTTGCATTCAGGTTTGTAAACAGTAAACTAAATTTGAAAAACTAGGTACGCGAAAAAATGTGTTATGTATAACGTTCCTGGGTTTAGTGACAAAGGAATAGACCTAAAATAAAGTGTAACCTCTTGAAGAAATTGTGATTGATCTTACTGAGATAACACAGGACGAAGACAAGTTTTTGAGCACCGTAGTCTTCAAGACTACGGCGCTCATCACCAACTCTAAGGCTGAGGGACTGATTACCTTGTCATTTACATATAGTTACGCAGTCTTCCCATTATGTCCTTGAATTTGCATTGATAAAGCCACTGGATGGCGAAACGTCTACAAATAAGGACACCGAGATGTTGCACATGTGTCTAATTCTTCATCTGGTCGGTACTGTATACCATTCATGTACAACTATCCATCCTAAACAATATTTGGAACTTCATTAAAACTGGTGAACAGATGACGGGAAATATAAATATTGTGCAGATATTTCTCCTCTGGGAAGAGATGCCTTGGTGGCGGCAAAGCCCTTATATTCCATGGAACTGGAGTCGCTCCCCGTTCTGTGAATAAAACTGTGCTTCCCATTCCTCGTCCTTTGTATGACCCGTATGGATTTAGCGCTTCCTAATGACTGTACTGGTATTTCTGTGCTTGTGTAAAATAAGAGGAGACTATAAACCAGTCGTGTCTCGCTGACAAGTGCTGTTATAAGAACTCTGAATGATGTCCATTAAAGAAAACCTGAATGAAATACCTCAAGCAAAATATTATATATGCCCTTTTACACAAATAACCCGCACATAAAAGAGAGAAGTTTACAACGACGTTTCGGTCCGACTTGGACCATTGACAAAGTCACACTAACCAGAGGAACGAACGAAAGTTCAGGTAAGATCCCAAATGGGATGAGCGGGGAAGACGGGACAGACGAAGAATAGTGCTGGAGAGGAGTGTTCTTAGTTGTAGAAATAGAGCCAGGGCTTAACCCAGCAGCTAAGTCGATCGTGGGACAGACATTGAGAACACACATAGCAGGCTCTTCTGTTGCGACTCCGGTGGGTGAGTGGGGAAGTGTGGACAGACGATGAACAGTCGTGAGAGGAAGGTCTTGAGTTGTAGATGAAAGAGCCAGGGCTAAACCCAGCTGCGTGGCACTGCGAGACAGTGTAGAGAGGGCATGTTGAGGACATAGAGGAGAGAGCAGACTGCAGACAGTGCTCGCCGACTGATATGCTTCAGGCTGAGGTGAAGAGCTGGTTTGGACGTCAGGTGTTGGGAAGGGTGTTGTGTGTTTGGCTACACTTCGCTGGTGATGGAGCCACTCTTGAGTCTTTTGAAGTCTCTCTTGGACATGTGGAATAGTTGCATTCTGAGGTTGGAGCAGTTCAGATTCGTCACGAGGTAAGATAGTGCGTTTTCAAAAGGAATTTGGTGAGGTTTGGTGCAGGTGTACTTAACAGCTCCTTCTTTCATTAAGTGGAGCATATCAGCTGCGCTCATTTCGGTTGGGAGGTTGGGGGTGGTGTAGAAGGTTACAGACCCATTAAAGGCTTGGCTTAGGTAACGGTTGCCTGTGGTTTCTTCTTCGACTATTACTTCGTCGTTGTCCGAGGGTTGTTCATAATGTTCTGGTACTATTTCGTCTTCTGTGACTGTGTTGAGAGGAGGCAGGGAGTGTTGGTCGGTCGTGATTTGTTGGGCTGGTGGTGGGTGGTGAGAGGTGGCAGTAGACGGTGGTGTTGGTTCTGGAGTAGAGTCTTGGTCAGAGATACGAGTAGGACCAGGGGTTGAGGTGAAGTTAACAATGTCTGGAATTAGCTTGAGGAGGTCTTGTGATGGTGGCGAGTCTGGAAAGTTGAAGTTTGGCATGTTGTTTAGGCGAAACAGTTCATTGATTGTTGTGTTGAATGAGCCAGGGTTTGCAGCATTAGTGAGGTGTGCATACATCATACAGTATAGCACCTTGGATGGAGCAGCGTCAGGAAGAGCAGAGAGGGACTGGCTGGGTGGAGATGATTGTTGTGTAGCTTGAAGGAGTTCGGTGGTATCTGATTGAATTTTTGCACTGGCGGCGTATGTTGGCAATTTAGGGTTGTTCTTCTTGGTTTCTTCAATGATTTTCTTAGACAGGACTTCTTTACGTAGAGGGCATTTTGCTGCAAGAGTGTGGTGAGTACTCTTGCAGTTGAGGCAGGTAGGAGAGGTAGTGGTAGTAGAACATTCCTTGAAGTCATGGCCGTCTTTACCGCTGTTTGTACAGTACTTCTTCCCTTTTAGAGGACAGTCAGGAGTTGAGTGGTGATAGGAGTAGCAGGTCCAGCATGGCGAGATGTGGGCGAAACGTTCGGGTTCTATGTGACTTGGATGGATATGATAGTAGGAGATAGCTAGGCCGTCAGACAGTGCTCTAGTAGCCATCTCGATGTTGGAGAAGGTTAGCTTGATCATTGTAGAGGCGTTGGGGATTTTGGTGATAAGTTCAATCGACGCCCAGGTATTTTGTTCCTCGATAGAGGTCTTGAGATCCTCAGTCGATAAAGAAGTGACGAGTTTGTCCAGCCGTTTGACGAAAACGGAACGTTTCGCCAGCAAAAAAGGTGAAGGGGAGATGGTGAACTGTCGGTCTCTGAGGGTTTTCATAGAAGTGTCGGCGATCAGCTTTGTGACTTCATAATCGTCAGTACAGACGACGATGAATGAGTCTTTCGTCGAGTGGATGGCTGTAAATTTAACTTGTAGGCAAGTCTTTACAGCGGCAGCAAGGGCAAGTTTAGTAGAGTCATTTATTACTCCACTGTTGGGTTTGATCCTTACACGGTTTGCAAGCATCATGAAGGAGTAAGTCAGGCGCTGGTACGATGACTATAGGTTCCCCTCCCCGACGGGGATCGAAGGAACACTTCTTGAGGTGAGAAGCGACTGTGTCTTACGATGATGTGATGAATGTGTTTGGAGTGTGTGTGTGACCAACCAGAGGAACGAACGAACGAACGAAAGTTCAGGTAAGATCCCAAGTGGGATGAGCGGGGAAGACGGGACAGACGAAGAACAGTGCTGGAGAGGAGTGTCCTTAGTCGTAGAAATAGAGCCAGGGCTTAACCCAGCAGCGAGGCGATCGTGGGACAGATATTGAGAAGAGAAATTCAGGCTCTTCTGTTGGGACTCCGGTGGGGTGAGCGGGAAGGAAGGGACATGCGACGTTTAGAGCTAGAGAGGAGTGTAGAACTGAGCCATGTCTTAACCCAAAGGGTAAGGCGAACGTGGATCAGAGAATGGTACCTGTCATAGAAGGTACCTCTCGGAGAATCCAAGGTTATTTGTAAATAGGGTTAGGAGCAGGATCATGCAAGGAGTAGAAAAGGTTGTGTTGGTTTGTGGGTCTGCGAATGTCTTCGTCAAGGAGAGAGGTCCAGTAGTCATGTCGTGTCTCAAGTTTGTCTATCTGTCTGTCACTGAGCGTCTTCCAGTACAGATTCAGCGCAGGGATGTCTAACTGGGCATGGAGAGACTCGCTTGTGGCGAAGTCCTCCCATCTGACATCAAGCACCCAGCGCAGCGCCTTGTTCTGGACACGCTGCAGTTTAAGTAAGTTTGTTTTTGCTGCAAGAGAGAGGGCTAGAGGAGAGTAAGTTATCAGAGGACGTATTAGGGATTTGTAGAGGTGTAGTTTGGTGCGTTGAGAGGCATGTTTCAGCTTGTAGAGGCCCGCAAGGGCCTTACTAGCTATTGCATGCCTTGAGTGAATGTGTCCGTGTAAGCGAAGAAGGTAGTCAAGATTAACGCCAAGGACAGTGACAGATTGTGTGATGGGGATGTAAGTGCGGGTGTCAGCTGTTCTGAGCTCGACAGGTAATGGAGGATCACGTTTCCTGTAGTTAAAATATGTAATGCTGGATTTAGCTGCATTGGTTTTGATCCTCCATTTTTGTTCCCAGATGGCTATCCTGTCGACCTCATTTTGTGTTTTGTGTGTGAGTGTATCTATATTGGCATGAGTGATAAGTTGTGTAATGTCGTCTGCATAGGCTAGTGTGATGGAGTTTTGGTGTACAGGTGTTGGAATGTCGTTAGTGTATAAAATGTAGAGGGTAGGGGAGAGGACAGATCCCTGGGGTACTCCAGCATTTAGTGTGAAGTAGTCAGAGTAACAGCCTTGGAATTTGATTCTCATGGTACGGCCGTCTAGGAAGTTGCAGAGGAGTTTACGAGTAGTGAGAGGCAGGTTAAAGTTAGTGCAGAGTTTGTACTTGAGCCCTTGGTGCCAGACAGTGTCAAAAGCTTTTTCAACGTCTTTTGCAACCAGGGCTGTCCTGTTTCGTTGTTCTATGTTTATGTGGATGTAGTTGAGAATGATGTTAATGGCATCTTGTGTGGATCTGTGTGTTCTGAAGCCAAACTGGCCATCAGAAAGTCAGAAAGTAGAGAGTTGTGTTCCAGGTATCTGCGAAGGCGATGGTTGATGAGTTTTTCAAAGAGTTTACCTAAAGTTTCGAGGAGGCTGATAGGGCGATAATTTCTAGGATCAGAGTGGTCTTTTTTGGGTTTAGGAAGGAGGATAGCAGTAGCAGCTTTGAAGAGGGAAGGGAAGTATCCAGAGGCAAGGGAGGCATTGAGGAGGTGTGTGTAGGCAGTAATGATAGAGTCAGGAAGGTGTTTTAGGATAATATGTTTTAGGCCAGAGGCGCCAGGAGCCTTGGGAGGAAGGTGTCTGAGGAGAGTTTTAATGTCTGTGTTGGTGAAAGGAGTGTCGAGTTCTTGGGAGGAGGTAAGAGAGTCTAGATGAATGTGGCTATCTGGTGTTGTATCTTGTGTGTGTGCAGTGTTCCAATGTTCTATGTTCTGAATGTGTTGAATAACGTTAGGGTGAGGTCGGTGAGGGTGGAAGATGTTCTCCCAGAGGAGGAGCAGGACGGCTATATATAGGCAGGAAGAGGTGGTGGTGGTGGTAGTAGTAGTAGTAGTAGTAGTACAAGAGTTGTATATAATACCAACAAGATGAAATTAAGACACATGCACAACACCCGGGCATCCCCATCATAGACTTTTCGCCATCCAGCCAGCCACTGGATGGCGAAACGTCCACAACAAAGACAACCAGACGCCGCACGTGTGTCTTAATTTTATCAGTAGTTGTAGTAGTAGTAGAAGAAGAAGAGGTAGTAGTAGTGGTAGTGGTAGAAGTGGGAAATAAAAAGGACGAGCCAGTCAAAAACAAAGGAAGGGGAGCACTGCAAGAGAGCTAGATGCCCACAGAGGGAGAGCAAGCGCACAGAGGTGCGTGAAAGGGAAGTGGTGAAATAAATGAAGTAGGAACAGAAACACGAACAGGAGAGAGAAAGACAACCCAGAGGAGAAAAGGAAAGAGGAAAGGGGAAGAGGAAGAAGTAGAAAAAGAAAAAGAAAAAATGAGGATTCAGGTTAAGTCACGGGTGTTCTGAAGATTGGAGCATTTTACAATGTAGTGGGAGAGGAAGGCATCTACAGAGACGAAGCCAGGGCTAAGGTTCATACAAGGAAAGTTATGTATTAGAGAGGATTCAACTAGACGGCGACTGTTCGAGTTGGAAGTAGGGAAGACAGTTTTAGCAGAAGACCAGTCAATAGGATGGCTATGATCTCTGACGTGACAGAAAAGAGCATTGTTAGTGTCGGCAAGCCTAACACTATTTTTGTGCTCCCTAAGTCTGTCAGAAAGAGATCGACCAGTTTCTCCGAAGTATTGAAGAGGACAGGAGGAGCAAGAAATAGAGTAGACACCAGGAACATCTGTAGAGGGAGGAGAGGTATGAACGAGATTAGTGCGAAGAGTGTTAGTCTGGCGGAAGGTAAGCTTGATGTCTAAGGGACGGAGAGAATTGTTGAGATTAGAAAGACCGGAAATGTAGGGAAGGCAGAGGATAGAAGAGTTCTCATGAGTAGAGAGTTTGGGAGAGAAGAAATTGCGTTTAGCACGTGAGAGGGCAGAGTCTATGAAATGGGAAGGGTAGCCAAGACGGGAGAACGAATTATGAAGAGTGGAAATTTCTGCTGGAAGGAACTGAGGGTCACAGATGCGGAGGGCACGGAGAAAGAGGGAGATAAGAACACTTTTCTTGACAGGGAAAGCATGATAGGAAAAGTAGTGAATGTACATGCCACTGTGCATAGGTTTACGGTAAACGGAAAAGGAAAAACCTGTATCTGAGCGGTGGACATGGACATCAAGGAAAGGAAGCAAGGAATTAGATTCCCATTCAGCTTTAAACTTAATGGAAGGGGCAAGATTATTAAGAGCTTCAAGAAAAGGTTGGAAGAGACTGGAGTCATGAGGCCACAGAGCAAAGATGTCATCCACATAGCGGAGCCAGACATTAACATTGTCATACTATCTTCTGACAAAGGTAATTTGGTAGTTATCCTTGATCGCGAGGATTACCTCCGTAAAGCTGATGTCTTGCTCTCTGACTCACGCACCTACACTCCTCTCGTTTCCAACCCTCTTGATCGCATCAAGAAAACTTTCAACAAAAAACTAAGGACTCTCTCCGACCTCTGTCCTCCTGACTTTGACCTTGTTCAACGGTTTCGTGTCTGCTCGCCATTCAGCTAGTGTTGGCTCTCCTCATCGCTCACAGCCAGAGTTGTTCTCTTCACCGAGTGGTGGTTACTGGACCTTCGTCTTCACCATCAGGATTGGTGCGTCGGTGGCTGCCTACCCAAGGGCAGGAAGCCTCCCTCTGCACTCCTGTTGCTGTCTGAAGTCTCCACGCCTCAGCCTGTATGTGAAGTCTGCTCGCCATTCAGCTAGTATTGGCTCTCCTCATCGCTCACAGCCAGAGTTGCTCTCTTCACCGAGTGGTAGTTACTGGACCTTCGTCTTCACCATCAGGATTGGTGCGTCGGTGGCTGCCTACCCAAGGGCAGGAAGCCTCCCTCTGCACTCCTGTTGCTGTCTGATGTCTCCACGCCTCAGCCTGTACGTGTGGTCTGCACGCCTTACAGCCAGTGTTGCCTCTCCTCACCGTTCAGGGCATACAGTGCTCCATCAAGCTGCAGCGCACCTCCTCAGTGTCCTGTGCCTCCAGAGACGGACTCCACAAGAAACTTTAAAGTTATAGCCAGGCAAGTACGTGTGTCTACTTCACACGTACTTGCCTAGCCAATTTTTCTCACAGGATTGGCCCCCACATCTAATTTACGATGCCTTCCACCTCCTTTCCCCTTACCACTCCTCTACTGCCAACACCTGCCTCTACTCTGTCTACTCCTGCTTCTAAGGCCTACCCTGCCCCCACCTCTTCCAAGCCCAATTCTTTCTCGCTTAACCTCAAATACTCTAAATCTGATCATGCCACTATCTGTCCTGGAAATTTACTGTACCAGATCACTGGCGCTCCTCAGCATAAAGTCTTTAAAACCAACTCAGGATTCAAACTACTTCTTGACAGACATTCTTAAGAAACGTACACCTCAACCGAGACCAGACAAAAACTTCTCAATGCAGGCTTCACTATTATTTGGACTCCTGAGCACCGCGCCAAATGCACAGTGATCGCAAAACAGGTAGACTATTCTCTCCTGACTGCCTATGACACAGACAAAGAAGACTTAATCAAAGACATTAGTACTAAAAACAAAGTCTCTGTTGACGATATTTATAGACCTGAAAACTCTACCATCCTCAAATTACGCTGTTCAACTCCTTCTGACGCCTCTACATTCTTCAATCAAGGAATCCTTGCCAAGACCATCTGCATTCCTCCAAACACCCTCTTCACTCCAAACTTTCACCCCATCACACAATGTCTGAAATGCTGCAAATTCGGCCACGACAAAATCTCATGCACTTCCACACAAACCTGCTCCAGATGTTCAGCAACTGGCCACTTCTGGAACACTTGCAACCTCCCCCTTAAATGTTCTAACTGCGGTGGGTCACACACTGCAGTTGCAAATTCCTGCCCTACTAGAAAAGACATTCACTCCACCCTCAGAGAAAGCCAACCTCCCTCCCTCCCCAACCCCTTCCCTGCACCTCCCCCTCCTACAATACCTTCCACCCCTACCCCCAATGCCTGGGTTACCCCACGCACTTGGTCTGCCCCTCCTACTCTACGCACTTCAAACACCAACACACAGACTACAATCACCTCTCCTTCTACACCTACACCCACACTAGACTACAAAACTAACTGCCAACTCGCCACTGCTGCCCACTCTGCGATGGTAATCTCTCAAGCCTACCAATCAGACTACTCACATGTCCTTAACCTAATCTTGTCTGCTAACAATCTTCCCTCTTTAATTATCCCTCCTTCCTGCTTCTCTTCTAAGCCCCCTACAACCTCTACCTCCTCCCTCTCTCCCACCCCCCCACTTCCTACACCCACCAGCTCTCCTCCCCCCCTACCCCTCTTCACTACTTCCACCCCTCCCACCAACACCCCTACTGCTGCTGCTACGACCACCCCTCCCCCGACCTCCTTACCCAATTCCTCATCCCCAACCAAAGCTTCCGCTTCCTCACCCAGTACCATAGCTTCCACTTCCTCATCCCCTACCAAAGCTTCCACTTCCTCTGCATTTACCTTCGCCCACTCCTCCACCACAACCAAAACTTCATCCAGGTCCAACTCCACCTCCTCCAGACAAAATCCACTCAAACCTAAACCTGCCCCAACTTCTGACAGACATACAAAAGAACATAAAAACAGATCCATCTCTTCCTTCCCCTCCAGGAAACGGGTCCGTAACACCTACAAACTCGCATCCACTGATGGCACCACTATCACGGGTTTTAATCCAAACTCCTCCCCCGACATTAACTTTGCTATGACGAAACCATTAAATCATGTTTAAAGTGATTCAGTTCAATGTACGTTCTTACTTTACTATTAGACACCTACTGGCCGAGCTCCTTGAAGCAGAGAGACCAGATATTGTTTTGCTAAACAGTACCTGCCTCAAAGCCCCTCAACGTATCCGCCATTATGGTTATACTGCACTACAGTCCCCCTATGATCCCCACGATGGGGTTGCCATCCTTGTCAAATCCAACATAAAACACGAATCTCTCCCAATCCCTTTTATTCACCAACACTGTCTTGCAGTCAGAATACACACCCACCTTGGCCCCTTTATCTTTTTCACCACCTATGCTCGCCCAAACACTATTCTCAACATACACGACCTTTCCTTAGTCTTCAACTACACCAACACACCAACATACCTACTAGCTGACATGAATGCCAAACACACCGCCTTTCATCACACCAGTAACAACCAACTTGGTCACCAATTACTCAACTTCACTAACCATAAACACCTAATTCATCTCGGCCCAGACTTCAATACCTTCTTCAATCACACGGGCCAAGGCAAACCAGACATCATTCTGGCAAACCGAGCCAGCTCTCTATTTCAACACTACATCTCACCTGGCCCTATTACAGGCTCTGATCACATCCCAGTCATCTTGCACATCTCCTCCAACCCTATCCTCATTCCAACCACACCTTCCTTCTCCTACAAGAACGCTGACTGGGATGCTTTCAAACAACACATAGACAATATTAACCTCACCTATGATTACAACAACAAACCTATCTCTGACATAGATACTCAACTTGATCTCATCCAGGACACCATTACACAAGCAGCCAATAACGCAATACCAAAGAAAACTCACACCACTCGTTATTCCTTCAAACCGTCACTCAGAGCAAGAAGACTAATTATCTGCTACCACAACCGCTTCCTCTACAACACATACAGATTTAATCAAGTTCGATTAGATCTCACTTACCTTAGAAACAACGTTCTACACAGTCTAGACCAAGACCACAACAATCACTGGTCACAACTCATACAACAAGCTGACAAACAGCGTATCAAAAACACTAAAGCCTTCTGGAACTTTATCAAAAAAATAAGAGGCACTACTCCCACCAACAAATTCAAACACATCACCCACAACAACACACACACATCTCAGACCCGCAGGCTGCTACCAACATCTTCAAACACATCTGGGAGATGTGATGAATGGTTTGAAAAACCGACAAGTTGAAGATTGAGACACTTATGCAGCATATGGGAATCTTTATTCAGGAAACTCACACAGATCAGTCTACAAAGAGGAAGGCCCTAACGTGAACACATCGACTTCAACACACGCCTTCAGAACATAGAACCCATATGCTGCATAAGTGTCTCAATCTTCAACATCTGGGAGAACATCTTCTACCCTCACCGACCTCACCCTAACGTTATTCAACACATTCAGAACATAGAACACTGGAACACTGCACACACACAAGATACAACACCAGATAGCCACATTCATCTAGACTCTCTTACCTCCTCCCAAGAACTCGACACTCCTTTCACCAACACAGACATTAAGAACTCTCCTCAGACACCTTCCTCCCAAGGCTCCTGGCGCCTCTGGCCTAAACCATATTATCCTAAAACACCTTCCTGACTCTATCATTACTGCCTACACAAACCTCCTCAATGCCTCCCTTGCCTCTGGATACTTCCCTTCCCTCTTCAAAGCTGCTACTGCTATCCTCCTTCCTAAACCCAAAAAAGACCACTCTGATCCTAGAAACTATCGCCCTATCAGCCTCCTCGAAACTTTAGGAAAACTCTTTGAAAAACTCATCAACCATCGCCTTCGCAGATACCTGGAACACAACTCTCTACTTTCTGATGGTCAGTTTGGCTTCAGAACACACAGATCCACACAAGATGCCATTAACATCATTCTCAACTACATCCACATAAACACAGAACAAAGAAACAGGACAGCCCTGGTTGCAAAAGACGTTGAAAAAGCTTTTGACACTGTCTGGCACCAAGGGCTCAAGTACAAACTCTGCACTAACTTTAACCTGCCTCTCACTACTCGTAAACTCCTCTGCAACTTCCTAGACGGCCGTACCATGAGAATCAAATTCCAAGGCTGTTACTCTGACTACTTCACACTAAATGCTGGAGTACCCCAGGGATCTGTCCTCTCCCCTACCCTCTACATTTTATACACTAACGACATTCCAACACCTGTATACCAAAACTCCATCACACTAGCCTATGCAGACGACATTACACAACTTATCACTCATGCCAAAATAGATACACTCACACACAAAACACAAAATGAGGTCGACAGGATAGCCATCTGGGAACAAAAATGGAGGATCAAAACCAATGCAGCTAAATCCAGCATTACATATTTTAACTATAGAAAACGTGATCCTCCATTACCTGTCGAGCTCAGAACAGCTGACACCTGCACTTACATCCCCATGACACAATCTGTCACTGTCCTTGGCGTTAATCTTGATTACCTTCTACGCTTACACGGACACATTCACTCAAGGCATGCAATAGCTAGTAAGGCCCTTGCAGGCCTCTACAAGCTGAAACATGCCTCTCAACGCACCAAACTACACCTCTACAAATCCCTTATACGTCCTCTGATAACTTACTCTCCTCTATCCCTCTCTCATGCAGCAAAAACAAACTTACTTAAACTGCAGCGTGTCCAGAACAAGGAGCTGCGCTGGGTGCTTGATGTCAGATGGGAGGACTTCGCTACATGCGAGTCTCTACATGCCCAGTTAGACATCCCTGAGCTGAATCTGTACTGGAAGACGCTCAGTGACAGACAGATTGACAAACTTGTGACACGACATGACTACTGGACCTCTCTCCTTGACGAAGACATTCGCAGACCCACAAACCAACACAACCTTTTCTACTCCTTGCATGATCCTGCTCCTAACCCTATTTACAAATAACCTTGGATTCTCCAAGAGGTACCTTCTATGACAAGGTACCATTCTCTGATCCACGTTCGCCTTACCCTTTGGGTTAAGACATGGCTCAGTTCTACACTCCTCTCTAGCTCTAAACGTCGCATGTCCCTTCCTTCCCGCTCGCCCCACCGGAGTCCCAACAGAAGAGCCTGTATTTCTCTTCTCAATATCTGTCCCACGATCGCCTCGCTGCTGGGTTAAGCCCTGGCTCTATTTCTACGACTAAGAACACTCCTCTCCAGCACTGTTCTTCGTCTGTCCCGTCTTCCTCACTCATCCCATTTGGGATCTTACCTGAACTTTCGTTCGTTCGTTCGTTCCTCCTCTGGTTAGTGTGACTTTGTCAATGGTCCAAGTCGGACTGAAACGTCGTCGTAAGCTTCTCTCTTTTATGTGCGGGTTATTTGTGTATCGTTCCAGTCACGGTATTGTGCCTTTTTTATTATTTATATGCCCTTTTAACTATCATAACTGTTATCGTGTGTGTCCTTTTACCCAACACAACTGATATCAAACAGGAAAGTCCTTCATGTTGGACTGATTACGCAGCTGCAATAAGAGTTGCATAGAAAGCACAGGTAAGGGACGTTCAAGACGTATTTACGTTGATTTGAAAAAATAGATGAAAAACTACCCATAAAAAAAAGCTTATCTGGAAACTTAATCTTTAGCTTCATGGTACGTCTTGGCAGTTGGAGGAAATTAAGTTTAATCCAAGGAAGAGGAGGGTCGCTCCATTTCTCTTGATCAAGGACCCTTCACCACTAACGCACCCCAGTTAAAGACTGGTTATGGTGGATAATTGGGGTTAAAGGCTGTCGACTACGCTAGGGTCATTAAGGACGTAAGTAACTTTTTCACTACCAGACAAGAAATGTTTTAGTCCCTAAAATAGGGATTAAACTCTCCGCATATATACGCTAAGAGAAATACATCTCTCAGAGTACATATATCCTGTGAGGACTGACAGTAGTAAGTTATTATTATTATTATTTATTATTATTATTATTATTATTATTATTATTATTATTATGGGGAGCACTAAACCCGTAGGGATTATACAGCGCCTATGGGGGGGGGATGGAAAGTACTCAGGCTTAAT
Organism: Cherax quadricarinatus; assembly: GCF_038502225.1. Classification (NCBI taxonomy): domain Eukaryota; kingdom Metazoa; phylum Arthropoda; class Malacostraca; order Decapoda; family Parastacidae; genus Cherax; species Cherax quadricarinatus. The sequence goes on from NC_091296.1 coordinate 14,377,309, forward strand.
TCAGGGAACTAGAGCACAGATTCAATTCCCTTGATCAAGAGCCCCTCACCAGCATCAAGGAACCTCCCTCGAGGGGTCACAATAGTGAGTTGAAGGCCCTATCTCAGTTAATTTTTAATGTAGCTCCTTGTTAGTTTTATGTAAATTCTCCATTATTAACCCCTCAGGGAAGGTTCCTTGATGTTGGTGAGGGGCTCTTGATTTAGGGAATTGGATCTGTGCTCCAGTTCCTCGAATTAAGCCTGAATGCCTTCCACATCCCCCCCCCAGGCGCTGTATAATCCTACGGATTTAGTGCTTCCCCCTTGATTATAATAATAATAATCTCCATTATTAAATGGGTTCTGCAATGTGGCTAGTTATATTTTGTGCAAATTGGATTTTTTTTTGGGGGGGGGACGCAGCCTAAGCTATAGTAACCCACCCTAGAATTACCCCTAATTTAGGTCTGGTTTAGTAAAATGGGTTACGATACACTAGGTTTAGTTACTTTTCTTTCATAGCTCAAAATTTAATTGTCACCATCGTACAAACCCACTTATACTGGATAATTTACATAATGGGAAACTATTGATAAGCTCATTATCTAGCAGCCACAATGAGTATTAAGGTATGGTACTTACTACGTTGGTGCAGTTGGGATGTATGATATTTGGACGACTTCTGCCACCTCCTCCATCACTACCACTACCACTGCCGCTGCCACTGCAGCTACCACTGCCACTGATGCCTCCACTGGTGCCCGCACTGCTAGTGAGAGGAAGTATCTTGGAAAGGCGTCGAGATATCCGATCCCCCTGTTACGTTACGCAATGAAATATATTGCAGAGAAATTTGTAATAGTGCTGTGAGCTTCAATATTAAGACGAAAATATAAAAAAAAATATTTTGCAGCATAATGCCATGAGAGAAATACTCCAACGTCAGCTAAAAGTACTCCAACGTCAGCTAAAAGTACTCCAACGTCAGCTAAAAGTACTCCAACGTCAGCTAAAAGTACTCCAACGTCAGCTAAAAGTACTCCAGCGTCAGCCAAAAGTACTCCAACGTCAGCTAAAAGTACTCAAACGTCAGCTAAAAGTACTCCAGCGTCAGCTAAAAGTACTCCAACGTCAGCTAAAATACTCCAACGTCAGCTAAAAGTACTCCAACGTCAGCTAAAAGTACTCCAACGTCAGCTAAAAGTACTCCAACGTCAGCTAAAAGTACTCCAACGTCAGCTAAAAGTACTCCAACGTCAGCTAAAAGTACTTCAACGTCAGCTAAAAGTACTCCAACGTCAGCTAAAAGTACTCCAACGTCAGCTAAAAGTACTCCAACGTCAGCTAAAAGTACTTCAACGTCAGCTAAAAGTACTCCAACGTCAGCTAAAAATACTCCAACGTCAGCTAAAAGTACTCCAACGTCAGCTAAAAGTACTCCAACGTCAGCTAAAAGTACTCCAACGTC
>NC_091296.1:14383757-14426257 GCF_038502225.1 Cherax quadricarinatus
GTACAACAAGCCTGTACATCACTTGTACAACAAGCCTGTACAACACTTGTACAACAAGCCTGTGTAACACTTGTACAACAAGCCTGTGCAACACTTGTACAACAAGCCTGTGCAACACTTGTACAACAAGCCTGTACAACACTTGTACAACAAGCCTGTACATCACTTGTACAACAAGCCTGTACAACACTTGTACAACAAGCCTGTACAACACTTGTACAACAAGCCTGTACAACACTTGTACAACAAGCCTGTACAACACTTGTACAACAAACCTGTACAACACTTGTACAACAAGCCTGTACATCACTTGTACAACAAGCCTGTACAACACTTGTACAACAAGCCTGTACAACACTTGTACAACAAGCCTGTACAACACTTGTACAACAAGCCTGTACAACACTTGTGCAACAAACCTGTACAACACTTGTACAACAAGCCTGTACATCACTTGTACAACAAGCCTGTACAACACTTGTACAACAAGCCTGTACAACACTTGTACAACAAGCCTGTACAACACTTGTACAACAGGCCTGTACAACACTTGTACAACAAGCCTGTACATCACTTGTACAACAAGCCTGTACATCACTTGTACAACAAGCCTGTACAACACTTGTACAACAAGCCTGTACAACACTTGTACAACAAGCCTGTACAACACTTGTACAACAAGCCTGTACAACACTTGTACAACAAGCCTGTACAACACTTGTACAACAAGCCTGTACAACACTTGTACAACAAGCCTGTACAACACTTGTACAACAAGCCTGTACATCACTTGTACAACAAGCCTGTGCAACACTTGTACAACAAGCCTGTACAACACTTGTACAACAAGCCTGTACAACACTTGTACAACAAGCCTGTACAACACTTGTACAACAAGCCTGTACATCACTTGTACAACAAGCCTGTACAACACTTGTACAACAAGCCTGTACATCACTTGTACAACAAGCCTGTACAACACTTGTACAACAAGCCTGTACATCACTTGTACAACAAGCCTGTACAACACTTGTACAACAAGCCTGTGCAACACTTGTACAACAAGCCTGTACAACACTTGTACAACAAGCCTGTACATCACTTGTACAACAAGCCTGTACAACACTTGTACAACAAGCCTGTGTAACACTTGTACAACAAGCCTGTGCAACACTTTTACAACAAGCCTGTGCAACACTTGTACAACAAGCCTGTACAACACTTGTACAACAAGCCTGTACATCACTTGTACAACAAGCCTGTACAACACTTGTACAACAAGCCTGTACAACACTTGTACAACAAGCCTGTACAACACTTGTACAACAAGCCTGTACAACACTTGTACAACAAACCTGTACAACACTTGTACAACAAGCCTGTACATCACTTGTACAACAAGCCTGTACAACACTTGTACAACAAGCCTGTACAACACTTGTACAACAAGCCTGTACAACACTTGTACAACAAGCCTGTACAACACTTGTACAACAAACCTGTACAACACTTGTACAACAAGCCTGTACATCACTTGTACAACAAGCCTGTACAACATTATAATACTGCACTTGTACAGCAGGCCTGTACAACACTTGTACAACAAGCCTGTACATCACTTGTACAACAAGCCTGTACAACACTTGTACAACAAGCCTGTACATCACTTGTACAACAAACCTGTACAACACTTGTACAACAAGCCTGTACATCACTTGTACAACAAGCCTGTACAACACTTGTACAACAAGCCTGTACATCACTTGTACAACAAACGTGTACAACACTTGTACAACAAGCCTGTACAACACTTGTACAACAAGCCTGTACAACACTTGTACAACAAGCCTGTACATCACTTGTACAACAAACCTGTACAACACTTGTACAACAAGCCTGTACAACACTTGTACAACAAACCTGTACAACACTTGTACAACAAGCCTGTACAACACTTGTACAACAAGCCTGTACAACACTTGTACAACAAACCTGTACAACACTTGTACAGCAGGCCTGTACAACACTTGTACAGCAGGCCTGTACAACACTTGTACAACAAGCCTGTACAACACTTGTACAACAAACCTGTACAACACTTGTACAGCAGGCCTGTACAACACTTGTACAGCAGGCCTGTACATCACTTGTACAGCAGGCCTGTACAACACTTGTACAACAAGCCTGTACAACACTTGTTCAACAAGCCTGTACAACACTTGTTCAACAAGCCTGTACAACACTTGTACAACAAGCCTGTACAACACTTGTACAACAAGACTGTACAACACTTGTACAACAAGCCTGTACAACACTTGTACAACAAGCCTGTACAACACTTGTACAGCAGGCCTGTACAACACTTGTACAGCAGGCCTGTACAACACTTGTTCAACAAGCCTGTACAACACTTGTACAACAAGCCTGTACAACACTTGTACAACAAGCCTGTACAACACTTGTACAACAAGCCTGTACAACACTTGTTCAACAAGCCTGTACAACACTTGTTCAACAAGCCTGTACAACACTTGTACAACAAGCCTGTACAACACTTGTACAACAAGCCTGTACAACACTTGTACAACAAACCTGTACAACACTTGTACAACAAGCCTGTACATCACTTGTACAACAAGCCTGTACAACACTTGTACAACAAGCCTGTACAACACTTGTACAACAAGCCTGTACAACACTTGTACAACAAGCCTGTACAACACTTGTACAACAAACCTGTACAACACTTGTACAAGCCTGTACATCACTTGTACAACAAGCCTGTACAACATTATAATACTGCACTTGTACAGCAGGCCTGTACAACACTTGTACAACAAGCCTGTACAACACTTGTTCAACAAGCCTGTACAACACTTGTTCAACAAGCCTGTACAACACTTGTACAACAAGCCTGTACAACACTTGTACAACAAGCCTGTACAACACTTGTACAGCAGGCCTGTACAACACTTGTACAACAGGCCTGTGCAACACTTGTACAACAAGCCTGTACAAGACTTGTTCAACAAGCCTGTACAACACTTGTACAGCAGGCCTGTACAACACTTGTACAACAGGCCTGTACAACACTTGTACAACAAGCCTGTACAACACTTGTACAGCAGGCCTGTACAACACTTGTACAACAGGCCTGTACAACACTTGTACAACAAGCCTGTACAAGACTTGTTCAACAAGCCTGTACAACACTTGTACAGCAGGCCTGTACAACACTTGTACAGCAGGCCTGTACAACACTTGTACAACAAGCCTGTACAACACTTGTACAACAAGCCTGTACAACACTTGTTCAACACTATACCGAGCCATTACTAACTAATTGCATTAGAGACATAGCCCAATTAATCGTCAGTGTATATATTTTTTCCTATAGTTAAACATAACCTTATATCATATTAATGGTTTGTTTACAACACCGATAAGTTGGTGAGCCAGACACATCACCTGGGTATCGTTACTCACAAAACATTTCGCCAATAAAATGCCTAATTTTTACACATGTATCTTACTTATGAACATAAAATTGTATGTTCCCGCAACTTAATGCTAGGTTTTATTGTGTTAGGAGAAATAAGTAAACTCTTGACTCGGCTGTTAAGTCATGTGATGACCCACTCTTATGAATGACTCGAATATATGACCCAGACCTTTCTGTCACGTTACATGATGTGATATATTTTAAGTTTCTCCGGGCTGTGGTTCGTACGTCAGTTTACGTGCGGCCAGCAGTAACAGCCTGGTTGATCAGACCTTGATCCACCACGAAGCCTGGTCTCAGACCGAGCCGCTGGGGGCGTTGACCCCCAGAAACCCTCTCCAGGTATACTCCAGGTAAGACTTTAACGATTTTTATTTAATATATGTATCAGAATTCTGTAACACTGTGTCAGTTCCTAACACTGAAATATAAGTATACAAGTTCTTGGATACCTGGTATATCAAGAAAAGAATCTGCATAGCTATATTTCTATTTTCCTAGGAGAGGAGGGGTGGAAATCGAACGACATGGAAAAAACCTGGTTAGGCTAGGTAAAATTCGTCAGGACACAAGACAAATAGGAATATTTTATTACATAATATGGTACAGAAGATCCAAGAGATACACTATTGATATAAAGGTGGCACATACGGTACATGTTGTTACGTGTGTATCTCCGATTATAAGGCGAAAATCTCATCCAGCTCCTCAGAGCTGGGGCATGTGCCCAAAATACAGCAGGCATTACCCCTTTGAACAGATGTCTCCTGATGTCGGTCATCTGACTGACGCCTTCCGCTCGCTTTAAAAATTAATATTACCATATTATTGTCAATAAATTACAACACGCTGTCATGTTTATTGTGTTTCAGCTGCGCAGATAAGATTACCAGTGTTTAGGATATCTACATGTTTCTGCAGATTACTATATATATTTTGAAATAAGCCTAATTGTTATAGAGATAAATTGGCTATTATTGATTCAACTTTAGCCTAGGATAGAATTAAAAGGTCAGTGTTTATCTACTACATTTTGTTAATATGTCATCAAAATACTTGTTTGTTTGGTCTCTGGAGCTGTGTTCAACACTGGTTGTACTTGTTAGTGTTGTTAGTGCCGTGTGGTTGTTAGTGGCATGACTCACGAAAGGGCCAAATGGCTCCCCCCCCCCTTGCATGTGTAAAAAAATCACAATAAACAGGTGATATCACAATATACAGAACAACCACTGTGAAAAAATTGCGAAATTCCTCGATAATGTGAGAAATGACGAAAGCGATTGGAATTTCGCTACACACACACACACACACACACACACACACCAATATTCAATACATCTATTGAAACAGGGAGATTGCCTGAGGCATGGAAGACAGCAAATGTGGTCCCAATCTTTAAAAAAGGAGACAGACATGAAGCACTAAACTACAGACCAGTGTCACTGACATGTATAGTATGCAAAATCATGGAAAAGATTGTCAGGAGAAGAATGGTGGAACACCTAGAAAGGAATGATCTCATCACCAGCAGCCAACATGGTTTCAGAGACGGGAAATCCTGTGTCACAAACCTACTGGAGTTCTATGACATGGTGACAGCAGTAAGACAAGAGAGAGAGGGGTGGTTGGATTGCATTTTCTTGGACTGCAAGAAGGCGTTTGACACAGTACCACACAAGAGATTAGTGCAAAAACTGGAGGACCAAGCAGGGATAACAGGGAAGGCACTGCAATGGATCAGGGAATACTTGTCAGGAAGACAGCAGCGAGTAATGGTACGTGGCGAGGTGTCAGAGTGGGCACCTGTGACCAGCGGGGTCCCACAGGGGTCAGTCCTAGGACCAGTGCTGTTTCTGGTATTTGTGAACGACATGACGGAAGGAATAAACTCCGAGGTGTCACTGTTTGCAGATGACGTGAAGTTGATGAGAAGAGTTCAGTCGATCGAAGACCAGGCAGAACTACAAAGGGATCTGGACAGGCTGCAGACCTGGTCCAGCAACTGGCTCCTGGAGTTCAATCCCACCAAGTGCAAAGTCATGAGGATTGGGGAAGGGCAAAGAAGACCGCAGACGGAGTACAGTCTAGGGGGCCAGAGACTACAAACCTCACTCAAGGAAAAAGATCTTGGGGTGAGTATAACATCAGGCACATCTCCTGAAGCGCACATCAACCAAATAACTGCTGCAGCATATGGGCGCCTAGCAAACCTCAGAACAGCATTCCGACATCTTAATAAGGAATCGTTCAGGACCCTGTACACTGTGTACGTTAGGCCCATATTGGAGTATGCGGCACCAGTTTGGAACCCACACCTAGCCAATCATGTAAAGAAACTAGAGAAAGTGCAAAGGTTTGCAACAAGACTAGTCCCAGAGTTAAGAGGTATGTCCTATGATGAGAGGTTAAGGGAAATCAACCTGACGACACTGGAGGACAGGAGAGATAGGGGGGACATGATAACGACTTACAAAATACTGAGAGGAATTGAAAAGGTGGACAAAGACAGGATGTTCCAGAGACTGGACACAGCAACACGGGGACACAGCTGGAAGCTGAAGACACAGATGAATCAAAGGGATGTTAGGAAGTATTTCTTCAGCCACAGAGTAGTCCGGAAGTGGAATAATTTGGGAAGCGATGTAGTGGAGGCAGGATCCATACATAGCTTTAAGCAGAGGTACGATAAAGCTCATGGTTCAGGGAGAGTGACCTAGTAGCGACCAGTGAAGAGGCGGGGCCAGGAGCTTGGACTCGACCCCTGCAACCTCAACTAGGTGAGTACAACTAGGTGAGTACACACACACACACACACACACACACATATATATATATATATATATATATAGATATATATATATATATATATATATATATATATATATATATATATATATATATATATATATATATATATGTCGTGCCGAATATGTAAAACTGGTCAATTAGCAAAAACTCATTTAAAATTAAGTCCTTTCTAAAATTTTCTCTTATACGTTTAAAGATATATTTTTTTCATTAATGTTGATGTAAAAATTTATAATTTTGCATCAAAAGGAACTTAGAAAACTTACCTAACCTTATTATAACAAGAACAATTTATTTTAGCCTAACCCAACTAAATATATTTTAGATTTGTTTACAATAATTTAATACTAAACAAACACAGTTAAATATATTTTATTCGTTAGGTTCAGAATGATTTTGGCGAAATTATTGCATACACAAATTTTCACTTGTCTTATATGGCAAGATGAGCGTTGCTATTTAAGCCAAGATAGCAAGTTCTGCCTACTCGGCACGACATTAATATATATATATATATATATATATATATATATATATATATATATATATATATATATATATATATATATATTTTATTATCACACTGGCCGATTCCCACCAAGGCAGGGTGGCCCGAAAAAGAAAAACTTTCACCATCATTCACTCCATCACTGTCTTGCCAGAAGGGTGCTTTACACTACAGTTCTTAAACTGCAACATTAACACCCCTCCTTCAGAGTGCAGGCACTGTACTTCCCATCTCCAGGACTCAAGTCCGGCCTGCCGGTTTCCCTGAACCCCTTCATAAATGTTACTTTGCTCACACTCCAACAGCACGTCAAGTATTAAAAACCATTTGTCTCCATTCACTCCTATCAAACACGCTCACGCATGCCTGCTGGAAGTCCAAGCCCCTCGCACACAAAACCTCCTTTACCCCCTCCCTCCAACCTTTCCTAGGCCAACCCCTACCCCGCCTTCCTTCCACTACAGACTGATACACTCTTGAAGTTATTCTGTTTCGCTCCATTCTCTCCACATGTCCGAACCACCTCAACAACCCTTCCTCAGCCCTCTGGACAACAGTTTTGGTAATCCCGCACCTCCTCCTAACTTCCAAACTACGAATTCTCTGCATTATATTCACACCACACATTGCTCTCAGACATGACATCTCCACTGCCTCCAGCCTTCTCCTCGCTGCAACATTCATCACCCATGCTTCACACCCATATAAGAGCATTGGTAAAACTATACTCTCAAACATTCCCCTCTTTGCCTCCAAGGATAAAGTTCTTTGTCTCCACAGACTCCTAAGTGCACCACTCACCCTTTTCCCCTCATCAATTCTATGATTCACCTCATCTTTCATAGACCCATCCGCTGACACGTCCACTCCCAAATATCTGAATACTTTCACCTCCTTCATACTCTCTCCCTCCAATCTGATATCCAATCTTTCATCACCTAATCTTTTTGTTATCCTCATAACCTTACTCTTTCCTGTATTCACTTTCAATTTTCTTCTTTTGCACACCCTACCAAATTCATCCCCCAATCTCTGCAACTTCTCTTCACAATCTCCCAAGAGCACAGTGTCATCAGCAAAAAGCAACTGTGACAACTCCCACTTTATGTGTGATTCTTTATCTTTTAACTCCACGCCTCTTGCCAAGACCCTCGCATTTACTTCTCTTACAACCCCATCTATAAATATATTAAACAACCACGTTGACATCACACATCCTTGTCTAAGGCCTACTTTTACTGGGAAATAATTTCCCTCTTTCCTACATACTCTAACTTGAGCCTCACTATCCTCGTAAAAACTCTTCACTGCTTTCAGTAACCTACCTCCTACACCATACACCTGCAACATCTGCCACATTGCCCCCCTATCCACCCTGTCATACGCCTTTTCCAAATCCATAAATGCCACAAAGACCTCTTTAGCCTTATCTAAATACTGTTCACTTATATGTTTCACTGTAAACACCTGGTCCACACCCCCCCTACCTTTCCTAAAGCCTCCTTGTTCATCTGCTATCCTATTCTCCGTCTTACTCTTAATTCTTTCAATAATAACTCTACCATACACTTTGCCAGGTATACTCAACAGACTTATCCCCCTATAATTTTTGCACTCTCTTTTATCCCCTTTGCCTTTATACAAAGGAACTATGCATGCTCTCTGCCAATCCCTAGGTACCTTACCCTCTTCCATACATTTATTAAATAATTGCACCAACCACTCCAAAACTATATCCCCACCTGCTTTTAACATTTCTATCTTTATCCCATCAATCCCGGCTGCCTTACCCCCTTTCATTTTACCTACTGCCTCACGAACTTCCCCCACACTCACAACTGGCTCTTCCTCACTCCTACAAGATGTTGTTCCTCCTTGCCCTATACACGAAATCACAGCTTCCCTATCTTCAACATTTAACAATTCCTCAAAATATTACCTCCATCTTCCCAATACCTCTAACTCTCCATTTAATAACTCTCCTCTCCTATTTTTAACTGGCAAATCCATTTGTTCTCTAGGCTTTCTTAACTTGTTAATCTCACTCCAAAACTTTTTCTTATTTTCAACAAAATTTGTTGATAACATCTCACCCACTCTCTCATTTGCTCTCTTTTTACATTGCTTCACCACTCTCTTAACCTCTCTCTTTTTCTCCATATACTCTTCCCTCCTTGCATCACTTCTACTTTGTAAAAACTTCTCATATGCCAACTTTTTCTCTCTTACTACTCTCTTCACATCATCATTCCACCAATCGCTCCTCTTCCCTCCCGCACCCACTTTCCTGTAACCACAAACTTCTGCTGAACACTCTAACACTACATTTTTAAACCTACCCCATACCTCTTCGACCCCATTGCCTATGCTCTCATTAGCCCATCTATCCTCCAATAGCTGTTTATATCTTACCCTAACTGCCTCCACTTTTAGTTTATAAACCTTCACCTCTCTCTTCCCTAATGCTTCTATTCTCCTTGTATCCCATCTACCTTTTACTCTCAGTGTAGCTACAACTAGAAAGTGATCTGATATATCTGTGGCCCCTCTATAAACATGTACATCCTGAAGTCTACTCAACAGTCTTTTATCTACCAATACATAATCCAACAAACTACTGTCATTTCGCCCTACATCATATCTTGTATACTTATTTATCCTCTTTTTCTTAAAATATGTATTACCTATAACCAAACCCCTTTCTATACAAAGTTCAATCAAAGGGCTCCCATTATCATTTACACCTGGCACCCCAAACTTACCTACCACACCCTCTCTAAAAGTTTCTCCTACTTTAGCATTCAGGTCCCCTACCACAATTACTCTCTCACTTGGTTCAAAGGCTATTATACATTCACTTAACATCTCCCAAAATCTCTCTCTCTCCTCTGCATTCCTCTCTTCTCCAACCTTTACTTTAATCCACATAATTCTTGAATTTACACATTCATATTCTCATATATATATATATATATATATATATATATATATATATATATATATATATATATATATATATATATATATATATATATATATATATATATATATATATATATATATATCGTGCCGAATACGCAAAACTTGCGATTTTGGTTTAAATAACAACGCACTTCTTGCCGAATGGGGTTAGCTAAAATTTGTGTATGCATTAATTTCGCAAAAAATAATTCTAAACCTAGTAAAAATATATATTTCATTGTGTTTATTTATTATTAAATTATTGTAAACTTATATAAAATATATTTAGTTGGATTAGGGTAAATTAAATTGTGCTTGTTATAATAAGGTTTTTTTGGTACAAAATCATGAAATTTTTATATTAACATAAATTAAAAATATATATCTTTAAATGTATAAGAGAAGATTTTAGAAAGGAATAAATTTTAAATGAGTTCTTGCTAACTGACCAGTTTTACCTAGTGTAAGCTAAGATAGTTTCGGTGCAAAAAAACAAAAAAAATGGCACACGAAAGAAACCTACATAGTAATACACTGCATAACAAATTGTGTCATCGACACCATGCCCAGCCCTTCTAGGGTAGGGTAGGTGCCTGAGTCCTAGCCTTTAGCTCATAAGACTGTCATTCCCATTAGCCCCCTTGTGGTGGGGATGGCAGACCAGAGAGGCCTAGCTTGTGGCTAGGCCTGGGGACACTTGGTCCCAAAGATGAGGAGGTACTTGTGCCTCCTCCCATGGGAGACTTAGGTCTCAGACACTCCCTAAAGAGGGAGCCAAGGCCGGGCCACCACTTGGAAAAGGCCCGGGCCGGGAGAATACCGGCTAATCTTTAATAATAATAATAATAACAAATTGTGTGTTTCATGTGGGCTTCAGTAAATCAAAACCAAGCAACACACCTACCTGGTGGGTAGCAGTGTTCCCCATGTCTCCTGATCACCTTGGAGACAACATTTCACTCCGAATTTATTCCAAGAAAAAGTCGAGTGCACTCTGTACTCTCATGATACAGGCTGAACTTTCTACTGTATAAGAGAATAATCGAATAAACTCGACATTTGCACTATCCTAGAAACACATGCATAGTTCTGTGGTTAGTCTCATACTACAGTGTATGTTATGCAGCCGTAAACTGCTATCTTATCTAGATTAAGAAACTTCATGAAGTGTGAGCAGTCTGTAGTCGCTGATACTGTTTTGATAAGAATACTGGCTTACTGCGACAATAAGATTATATACACCGAGACGTGTTTGTATCTCAGTGTATATACACTGAGAGTTTACGTTAATCCCTATTTTATGGATTAAAACATTCTTGATGGGTAGTTTACAGGTTACATGGTCTTAATTACCCTCGTGCAGTTGATAGACTTTAAATCAGTTTAATGAGACATTCTGCGTAGAAATAGTACACAGTGAGATTCATTAATTTTTATGGAGTGAATCCCGAGATAACAATCCCCAATATAGATCAACGTGTAAAATTAACAACTCATTTTGCAGACTTTGCAGCTCAGTACGTATTACATCAGTGTTTCACTCGAGATGGGAAAATACTAGTTAGAAAAACTTCAACAGGACAACAGTACCATCTCAAATGAACAAGATTTCTCTACCTTCCTTAGAAAAGCTGACATTTCCGTAACAGATTAGATAAGTGTCCTTAATACATATATACGTGTGGTGCATATAGTGTACGTTACTATTACATTATTGTGTATTATTATTTTTTACTATTACATTATTGTGCATTATTATTTTTTTTTACTAGCTAATACCAGCTACCTCAAATACTTTTTACTTTTTAATTGCTTATAATTTTGTGTTGCAAGTCAAATCTTTCTCCAAATTAATGTTATTCATGGTTGCTACCTGTACATTTAATTCTGTTTACCACTACTTTTTTTAGTCTTTTTATATTGTGTGTGCAATTAGTGTATATTCCAATTACATTATTGTGTGAGTTCCAAAACTATCTTTTGCTAGCTAGTACCAGCTACCTCATATTTCTCTACTTTTTATAGTGCAATTAATTGCTCAACTTATTATACATTACAAATCAGATCTTACTCCCAAATCAATATTATATCATAGTGACTATCTGTCCATTGAACTTTGTTTACCATTACTTAATTTAGTCCCTTATATATTTTCTCCTTTATTTTAGCTTTATATAACTACCTCAGTTCATATATTCACAATTGTTAAAATAATCAAGGTGCTATTCCCAGGTGCTAAAGTGTAATAAGTTCACTATTTTGCCATTAAAATACTCCAGGTGCTATTGACTACCTCAGATGCTATTGATTTTGCTTTTAATACATTCTTTTATTATTATATTCATTAGCTCCTTTATTTTAGCTGTAAATATCTACTGTAGTTCATAAACTCACTTGTTAAAATAATTAAGGTGCTATTAGATACTTAAGTGTATAACTGAATTATCAATTCTGTAATAATCCCTTTTTCTTTCAAATTTTTACAAGTTTTAGATTAATCACGGAGTCTTAGTCATAAGTCTAGTTGTAGATTCAATATAAATCTTATATCATTTTACTCAGAAAATCTAGTTTGTAAAATTACTCTCATCCTATGATTACAGGCATAGATCCTGATGTAAACTTTTTACTAAATGAAATACACGAATCAACCAGTAACTGTAATTACTACACAGCAGACCAAGCAAAGACATTACTCAGTGCAAACAGTAACATAACCATCTTTAACTACAATGTCAGATCCTTGAGCAAACATTATGATGACCTCACAGCATTACTCAGTTCCCTTCATTCCAATATATCAATCATCACACTCACAGAAACCTGGCTTAAGCCTGATATTACAGATTTCTGTACCATTCCTGGCTACATGGCCATACACAACTGTAGAACAGACCAGCAAGGGGGAGGAACAGCTGTATACTATTCAAATCAACTCGAATGTATCAACAAATCTTGCACAAGGGACAAACATTGAGAATATATCATAGCCAAATTTAAATCAAAAGACCTGCAGAAACCCCTCACAGTTATAAACATCTACAGAGTACCACAGTCAAAAATTTATCACTTTAGTGAAAAACTAGGAAACATGATTACTGATGCACACATGAATAAAGACCACCTACTACTAACAGGTGATTTCAACATAAACATACTACGCGACCAGGACCCACAAGTAACCGAATTCACAAACACAATGACTAACTGCCTGTTGCTACCAGCAATATCTAAACCTACAAGAATCTCCGAGACAAGCATCTCCTTAATAGACCACATCTGGACAAACATCATATCCCCTTTAAAATCAGGCATAATCACAGACAACACTTCAGACCACTACCCAACCTTTCTCATAACTAATCTGGGCAAACTGCCACAAGACATTACTAAAGTAACCTTCAGACTACATAACGAGACAGCAGTTAACTTCATAGCAGCTATGAATAACATCGATCGGCAAAACGAGCTTGAAACATATACAGATATGAATGAATGTATAAATAATTTTCTAAAAAGAGCCCAAAGCCTCTATAACAGACATTGCCCCAGAAAAACTAAACAGATCACAGCAAAGAGACTGAATAATCCCTGGCTAACACCAAGCATCCTCAAATCCATTAACACAAAGCACAAATATGAAAAACAGTATAGAATGGGTCAAATAACTAGAGAACAGTCGAAAAATTACTCGTCAGCACTTACCAGCCTGATAAGAAGGACAAACAAATTGTATTATGAAAATAGATTACATAACATCAAAGGTGATATTAAAAAAACCTGGAAAACTCTATCTGAAATTCTTGGAACTAAAAAGTTATCTAAAAACAAAGCAATCAAACTAACAAAATCAGATGAACCCCAACTCACTCCAACCGAAACAGCAAACAGACTTAATGTTCTTCTCCACCATAGGAAAAAATCTAGCAAACAAAATACCAAGCACAAACGCCCGTCCATCAGACTACCTCATAGGAACCTACCCAAATACGCTATTCCAACCTCAACCGAAGTTATGCTCATCATAAACACCCTTAAAAACAAGGCAGGAGACATAAACAACTTGCCTGCTTTTATGTATAAAAAAGCTTCTCAAGTATTGTCACCAATTATTGCAACGCTCTTTAACAAATCCATTGAATCATCTACCTTCCCAACAATCCTCAAAATAGCGAGGGTCACTCCGATCCATAAAGGAGGTGACCAAGCTGACTTGAATAACTATAGACCAATATCTAACTTACCACTGCTCTCTAAAATCTTTGAAAAATTAATTCATAGACGGATCTATTCCTACCTCGTTTCACACAACATATTAAACCCTTGTCAGTTTAGATTCAGGAATAATAAAAACACAAATGACGCTATCATACACATGCTAGAACTAATATATACCTCACTTGAAAAGAAAGAAGTCCCGCTGGGCATTTTCATTGATTTACGTAAAGCTTTCGATACAGTCGACCGTGAACTACTGTACTCCTATGGTATCAGAGGCCACTCCCTCAACTACCTAAAGTCATACCTCAGTAACAGAACTCAATATGTGTATGCAAATGATGCAAACTCCTCCACCCAACCAATCACATAGGAGTCCCACAAGGAAGTGTCCTTGGACCACTCTTCTTTCTCATCTACATCAATGATCTACCGAATGCATCACAGCTACTCAAACCCATATTATTTGCAGATGACACTACATATGTATTTTCCCACCCAAACGCAGTCATACTAGCAAACACAGTCAATGTTGAATTACAGAAAATATCTGCCTGGATGATGACTAACAAACTTACCCTGAACACTGATAAAACCTATTTCATTCGGTTTGGAAACAAAGCTGCAAATGATCCAATTAACATTACACTAAATGGATCATCAGTCACAAGACTCACAGAGGAAAAATTCCTAGGTATCCACCTTGACAGTAGCCTTAAGTTCCGGACACACATACAACAAATCACCAAGAAAATCTCCAAGACTGTAGGCATACTATCAAAGATAAGGTACTACGTTCCACAATCAGCTCTCCTGGCACTGTACCATTCACTCATATACCATTCATTCATGCACAAATTCTTACATATGGAATTTGTGCATGGGGATCAACAACATCCAATCACCTAAAACCCCTAATAACCCAGCAAAAGGCAGCAGTAAGAATGATAACAAATTCCCACTCCCGCCAGCATACTCCACCAATTTTCAAAAGTCTGAATCTGCTCACCATTAAGAACATCCATACTTATGCATGTGCCTACTACATACACAGAACAATACACGCAAATATAAACCCCCCACTCAAACTTTTCCTCACCAACCTAAACAGGACACATGACCACAACACAAGACACAGATCTCTTTTTGATATACCTCGTGTCCATATCACACTGTATAAAAACTATGCACATAAAGGGCCCCAAAATATGGAATTCATTACCAGAAGATATTAAAGTAACCCAGTCTGAAAATCAATTAAGACTCTTCTCAAAAGCCACTTAATCATCCTAGACTAAATGCTAAATACTCAGCACACATTTACTCACCTATGTACTCCCACATCATAACGTCAACAATCACATTGAACCTTTTATACACTGTTGACAAGAATATAATTGAATCATTGTTTTTCACAAAAGCATTTTAAAATATAAATATATCTTTGTATTATACAAATTTTGATTCATTTATAATTAATATTCTACTGTACAACTATGAAATAATTACTTTCCTACTGTACAACTATGATATACTACTCCTTAGTGTTAAGTAGACTGTAAGCCAATAATGTTAAGTTGGTCCATAATGCCAAGGCATAATAGAGGCTCTCTTTGTATTGCAACCCACTATTGTATATACACAATCTCAATGTACTGTTTACAAAGACATTAAATAAATAAATAAATAAATTATACCTACGTGTGTAGGTGATGCGGGGTGGAGCGTCTTGCACATAATACCATGAGAGGGGAATGAATACATATATAATTTCTTGCCCGATATTATTATAACACGATTCATTCATTACCTGCAGGAATACATACTTCACTTAAACTAAAACTACATGGAAACAGACATTATGTAAGGTTACTTATTCGGAGAACACATAGCACTTTGGAGTACCTACACCGTTCCCATAGCACCTCCAATAATAACCCGACTGACCACAAAGCAAATCAGCCAAACAGCAGATCAGTCACTGGAGGATTGAGTGAGAGAGCACGTATCAGTGAGAACAAATCTGTCCCCAGTGGCGTTGATTACCTTTGAGACTTTTTCTTCCAGGTACGTAAGCCTATGACAACTCAACTCCCATGCATTACCTTCGAGGCCAGTCATAACTGTTCCACCTATCTACGTCACGCTGGCCTCATCTCAGCGGTAGTTAAACACTTCCCAAGACACATGGTCCCGATGTTTCCCACTCACTACCTCCCATTCCTTCCAAGGCCTAATCAGCCATGTTGTTAGGTGTCCAGGCCGGCTACCCATCCAGATATAAAGTGTTCAAATACCATTGTGTAACCTCGGTGGCTTTTTCAAGCACCAGTGTTACACGAAAATTAAAAAAAAAAACAATTTTTATCTCCCACTGCCAGAGGTATGTCACCCATTTTTTTATTCCATTATTATAGGTTAATTATAATATAAATAAATACATGTATATATAATATATTGCCCAAACACATCCAACCGAGAATAAAACTGATTTCATAGATGGTGCTAGTCAACATATGGAGGAATGCACAAACAGCAATGCAGAGGAAAGTTCCCTCTCTAACAGGAAGGTCTTCTAGGAGTAGTGTGTCAGCTGTGCGACCTGACATGGTCGTGTGCTCACACCCAAGGCTCTCGTCAGGGAGGGTCAGAATTTAATCCCCGAAAAGAGGATCGAACTTCCATCTTTCCAAACAATTGCATAACACTAGTAATTACTCATTTTTTCCATCCTAGGTGTTTTATATCCCCCTAAGGATTTATTGCTCCCCATGAATATAACACCATCGGCTGCTGAGCCAGTGAGCAAACCATCATAGGATTAAATAATTAATCCTCCAACACACTATAAATGATATACAGTACCGATAAGTTGACGAGTAAGACACATATACATCATCAGCAGACTTCATCATCGGGGCCAGGAGCTGTGAATCGACCCCTGAAACCACATATAGGTAAGGACAGAGGCGATCAGAGTACTGGAAATAATAGAAGCGGAGAGGTAAGTTTGAGGTGATTAGTCTATGAAACTGTTCCGCATTTGTCGCTTGACCCTCTGGAAGAGCGGTCGTGCGCAGAGACTGCCCCCTACAGTCAGTTAGTGTCACTTTGGTTTTCACAAAATGGCACAGCAGGGTCGACGCCGGGTGAACAATGTCGGCATTGAGGTGGTTCGTGGAGCTGTGTATGCCCATTCGGCTCAACTTTTACTGCCGGCGATCATCAGGGATACATATGGTATAGCGAATGAGGAGCTGTACAGAGTGGCTTTGAATGGAGCCTACAGGATCTTCGTGAAGTTCCGGAATGCCAGTGTTTACGAGGATGTCGTCAACAGATTTTAAGACGTTATTATGCCTGTGAATCCAGCTGTAACGGTGAGACTTCATGATGTGTCCCGATTTTTCACGTGGGTGAAAATTAGAAACGTGCCTTTTGAAGCTGATGAGGCAGACCTATTAGCTGTGTTTGAGAAATACGGGACTGTTCACCTGGCAACGTACGTGGAAGGAGGGCTTGTATGCAGGGATGCCTGAGGGTAGCTTCTTGTTGAAGATGACTTTGAGGCATCCCATTCCTTCTTATGTGCAACTGGAGGATTTCAGGATGCAGGTCCTGGTGACATATGCAGGACAACGATGCACATGTCGATTGTGTGGCGCCTGTGACAACATTGCAGTGCAATGTCCTCGTCGACGGGAAACACAGGAGATGGACCAACATCAAGAACCGCACTGTGGTGGCATGCCCGGTGGAGACATCCGGACGGAGGTAGATGAGGCGATGTCATCAGAGGGTGGGTGCTCCACGCTGCCGGGTGAGCAGGGATCTACCAGGCAGGAACGGATGACCGTGGGTCAAGTGCCACTTGGTGGAGGAGGGGACGAGGAGGTCACCTTTGATTTGGTGCTCCACGACCTGTTGGGAACCCCGGGAGAAGTCTCTGTGGAGGGCCATGTGGGCACTCTGGAGGCTGTTGAGAACCCCAGGCACATAGAGGTGGCCGAGTCGGAGACTAGTGTGGAAGCTGCCTTGCAGATTGGAACTGTAGTGACGGAGGTGCACGAAGCAGGCTTCCAGGAGGTTGTTGGGAAGAGAAATCGAGCATCTCGGAAACGGGCGACTACTCCTTTGGACATGGAAGATGTGCTTGCACCGGCACAGCATATGGGAAAGAAGGATTGGGCCGGTGTTGATGCGCATGGCCTTGGAGGACCCAGGGGTAAAGGACCTGTTAAAGGGGGCCCCAGGGGCCCGACAGAAGTCCAAGAGGTCCATGAGGGTGTTTGGAGGAATGGGAACAGAGGCTCAACTGTACATAAGGGTAAGCCTCTGCTCATGGCTTCAAGAGTCTCACTATAAATGTTAATGGTTTGACGAATGAATGGAAGTGCACTTGGTTTCGAGAATTTACAGTTCAGTGTGGTGTGGCTGTGGTGTTCGTCCAAGAACATAATCACACACCAGGATGCGAGTTGGTGATAAAGGGCTTTGTTGTCTATGCGGCTCACTTACTGCGTTTGAAAGGTGGTGTGGCAATTTTTGCATGGATAGATGCAGCGGAAATGGTGGGAGGGCATGTGCATGCAGCGATGGCGGGGTATATGGTGGGGCAGGAATTGGTAATGACTGAGGGGATGGGTGGGTACGTGGATGCTTGGTTTACTGATTACATGGGCAGCGTGGGTGTGAGTGAGGGGGCATTATAGGAGGTGGGTGATTGGGTGGAGTGTGTATTAGACGAGGGAGACAGGGCAACTTTGGGGGGTAAGGCCCCTGGTATAGACGGTCTGCCCAGTGACTTACATACAACATTGGGATATCTTGAAGGACTCTTTGGTATCCTTATTTAATATCATGAAGATGCGAGGGGAATTGGGGGTGTTGCAAGCAACCGCGAATGTTGTTTTGGTGCCGAAGGGTGTTAGTCAGTCAACAGCATGGGACTACGGTATGGTATCGCTCATGTGTGGGGAATACAAAATATTTGCGAAGATATTGGGTAATCGTTTAAAGAGGGTCATCAGTAAAGTAATCGTCGAAGGACAATATGGGGTGCCGAGGCGTTCTATGTATGAGGGGCATGGGGTCATCAGACGTTTTTATAGGGTGTGTGCATGAGAGTGGGGGGAGGGGTGTTAGTGATTGGTTGGGAAGCAGCATATGATAATGCTGAGAGAACAGCATTGTGGAGTTTTATGAGATGGCAGGGGATTGGGTAGGAAATTGTGCAATGGGTGCACATGTTATATAGGGGAGCAGGTATGTGTGTGCAGGTTAATGGGAGAGTGGGAACGTGTGTGAGGTTAGCTAGAGGTTTGCGACAGGGATGCCCTCTGTCCCAAATCCTGTTTGCGTGTTTACAGAACCCTTTTTACAGGGTGGTGGAAAGGTGCATCTGCAAGGGTGTGTGTGAAGTTGTGAGTGGTGGACGACCAGGTATCATAGGCTATGTTGATGATACAACGGTTCTTGTGCGTGGGAGGGAGGGGTTAGAGGGTTTGGGAAGAATTGTGGATGTTTTTGGAGCAGCGACAGGTATGAAGGTGAATATGGATAAGTCTAAACTTCTAGGATTGGGTGGGTGGAACGAAGGAGGACATGGGAGTGGAGGGGAGAGGTGGTGTGTTGTGGATAGGCTTAAGATTTGTGGGATTGTGTATATGGCTGATGAGGAGATTGCGAGGGAGGAAAATTCCACATGTGTCATGAATAAGGTGCTAGGGCGATTGAATGGGTTAAGGACGACACATCTTACTTTACACCAGCGGGTCATTGTGGTAAATGTGCTTCTGTTTAGCAAAATATGGCATGTGGCCACAGTGTATCCATTGGTGTATGGGGATGTTTGGAGGCTGTTGGGTAAAGTCTTTAGGTATATATGGGGTTCAGGGTGTGATTGGTTAAAGGGGGAGGTAGTGACACTTCCGGCAGCCAAGGGAGGACTGGAGTTAATTTCCCTGGGTAATAGATTAAAGGTGTATATGTTAAGCATTAGTTCAGGCGAGAGTGCAGGGAGGGGGAGGGTTGTGTAAGGTGAGAGAGGGCATTCAACAGTGGTGGAGAGGGAAGGACTTGTGGGATTGTGAGGCTATTTTGCGGGTAATTTTGCAGGCCAGTGCAACAACAAACGTGCGGGTGGGGACTGTGGAGAGGAAGGTTTGGCCTCAGGTGGCGGTCACTGTGGAAGGAGCGTACTCCATGTATGTGTGGGACGACATTTGGCGCCATTTGAAGGGGTTGTGGCTACGACTGCGTATGAGGGAAGTAATGCTTCGATTTCTACACGGGATCTTACCATCTGGGATGGTTTTACAGAACAGACGGATTCGGGAGGGTAGGATGTGTATGTTATGTGGGGAAGAGGAGTCCGCTTTCCATGTAGTCTACTTTTGTGAGCATTTAGAGGCAGAGGCGTCGTAAAGGGGGGCGGGCCGCCCTGGGTGACACCATTAAGGGGGTGACACCATAGAGCCTCTAAAGAAGGTAACACTAATGACCAAAACCATGCTGTAGCAACCTAAGAGAAAAATTCTTCGTTTCTATATAGCTTATTATAGGATTACATAATACAAGTAGGCCTATATAGGGAAAATCATTGATTTTGATGATGTGATAGATGATTTTGCAGGACTTAAGGCAAGGAAATGAAATATTAGATTCTTTGAGATGTTACCTGTACTCAAGGTTAAATCGGAACTAGTGTTTTTCTTTATTTTTCAAGGTTTTTTTTTTCATTATTGAAGATGAATAAATGTAGGATCTGTTGCCTATACTCAAAGTTTTATTTGAGTTTATGTTTCCTCAATATTACTAAGATTATTTATTTAATCATTAATAAAGTTTGGTTAATGGCCTTTAAACGTTCTCATTGCTAAGCATTAGTCACTGGTCATGCTGCAGTGATATAACTGGAGTTTACTACCCCTATCCCCCGCCCTTGGATTTCATGGGGGTGACACCAAAGATGCCGCCCCGGGTGACACCAACTCTAGCGATGCCTCTGTTTAGGGGTCGTGAGGGAATGGATGGGAAGGGAGTTTCGATTGGTGAGGAGGAGAGGTTGTCGGTGTTGAGGGCGTTAATCCTGGTTGTGGGAGGGGTGGAGATCAGGGTTCAAAGGGCGGTGGCATATGTAGTTGTTGATTTCGTTTATGTCATGGGCGATGCGGGAGACGACGGTAGGAGAACGGGGCAAGGCATTAGCAGCATCATTTTATAAAACTAAGTGTCGCAATAAGGAAATATGCGGGGGAAGGTGGGAGAGGGATTTTCCAGAGGGTTACAGGGATTTTACCTTGGAGGATTTGTGGAAGCTGTAGTTGTAAGGGGTAGGAACGGGCTGGTCTCCCAGGGGAAGAGACATATTTTAACTGTGAACGGAGTATGTTGGCAAAGGAACGAGTATCCGTTTGTAGGGAGTACGTGTCGTGTGGCTTGAGGGGGGTAAAGTTTTGCGTGTGGGGGTGATAGGCCTGTGAGTGTAAAGTTGTGGGGAAATGGTGTGCCTTTAGGTTGGGGTTGTGGTAGGCACTAGGTGAAGTTGTTGGAACACAACTTGGTGCATTTAAGACATAATTTACTATTTTTTTTTTTTTTGTCTAAGTTCTATGTGCGATATGTTTCAATAGTGCATGTAAAACGCTGCTACTTATGTAATGTATTTGCGGGCTCTCAGATTTGAGGCCATGCTGTAATGTTATACGTCTATGGAATTATGTAATTAATTGTTTCTGTTTTACTTCTAACCATATGGTATATTCGGTTTTGCTTGATGCAGCCAAATATTGTATTGTGTGTTGGTGGGACTCAGGAGGAGACCACTGTATGTACAGTAAGGGAATATCATAATTTTCTACTGTGAATCTTATGACCACCTTACTAGGTGGCAACGTTTAGACTGTGATTGTAGCTGGAATGTTCAGGTGTGGTTTGGTGTGTGTGGTGTGTGGTTGGAGGAGGGGGGGGGAATGTGGGCAATGTCGCTTGTGCGGCTTTTTATGTTTCTTTTATATTTCTCTTGCATAACCTATATTTAAGAACGCGGAAGCACTGTTATACATGCTATATGTATGAATTTTCAATGTGTAATATCGGTTACCTTTGTTTCTCAACTGTATTTGTTATATATACCTATATGTACCTATATACAACATGTGACTGAAGTTTTAAATAAAATATAAAAAAAATACTAATTTTTTCCATTCTAGGCGTTTTATACCCCCCCTAAGGATTTATTGCTTCTTCGTGAATATAACACCATCGGCTGCTGAGCCTGGAGTTTACCTGGAGAGAGTTCCGGGGGTCAACGCCCCCGCGGCCCGGTCTGTGACCAGGCCTCCTGGTGGATCAGAGCCTGATCAACCAGGCTGTCGCTGCTGGCTGCACGCAAACCAACGTACGAGCCACAGCCCGGCTGATCAGGAACTGACTTTAGGTGCTTGTCCAGTGCCAGCTTGAAGACTGCCAGGGGTCTGTTGGTAATCCCCCTTATGTGTGCTGGGAGGCAGTTGAACAGTCTCGGGCCCCTGACACTTATTGTATGGTCTCTTAACGTGCTAGTGACACCCCTGCTGTTCATTGGGGGGATGGTGCATCGTCTGCCAAGTCTTTTGCTTTCGTAGTGAGTGATTTTCGTGTGCAAGTTCGGTACTAGTCCCTCTAGGATTTTCCAGGTGTATATAATCATGCATCTCTCCCGCCTGCGTTTCAGGGAATACAGGTTTAGGAACCTCAAGCGCTCCCAGTAATTGAGGTGTTTTATCTCCGTTATGCGCGCCGTGAAGGTTCTCTGTACATTTTCTAGGTCAGCAATTTCACCTGCCTTGAAAGGTGCTGTTAGTGTGCAGCAATATTCCAGCCTAGATAGAACAAGTGACCTGAAGAGTGTCATCATGGGCTTGGCCTCCCTAGTTTTGAAGGTTCTCATTATCCATCCTGTCATTTTTCTAGCAGATGCGATTGATACAATGTTATGGTCCTTGAAGGTGAGATCCTCCGACATGATCACTCCCAGGTCTTTGACGTTGGTGTTTCGCTCTATTTTGTGGCCAGAATTTGTTTTGTACTCTGATGAAGATTTAATTTCCTCGTGTTTACCATATCTGAGTAATTGAAATTTCTCATCGTTGAACTTCATATTGTTTTCTGCAGCCCACTGAAAGATTCGGTTGATGTCCGCCTGGAGCCTTGCAGTGTCTACAATGGAAGACACTGTCATGCAGATTCGGGTGTCATCTGCAAAGGAAGACACGGTGCTGTGGCTGACATCCTTGTCTATGTCGGATATGAGGATGAGGAACAAGATGGGAGCGAGTACTGTGCCTTGTGGAACAGAGCTTTTCACCGTAGCTGCCTCGGACTTTACTCAGTTGACGACTACTCTCTGTGTTCTGTTAGTGAGGAAATTATAGATCCATCGACCGACTTTTCCTGTTATTCCTTTAGCGCGCATTTTGTGCGCTATTACGCCATGGTCACACTTGTCGAAGGCTTTTGCAAAGTCTGTATATATTACATCTGCATTCTTTTTATCTTCTAGTGCATTTAGGACCTTGTCGTAGTGATCCAATAGTTGAGACAGACAGGAGCGACCTGTTCTAAACCCATGTTGCCCTGGGTTGTGTAACTGATTTGTTTCTAGATGGGTGGTGATCTTGCTTCTTAGGACCCTTTCAAATATTTTATGATATGGGATGTTGGTGCTATCGGTCTGTAGTTCTTTGCTGTTGCTTTACTGCCCCCTTTGTGGAGTGGGGCTATGTCTGTTGTTTTTAGTAACTGTGGGACAACCCCCGTGTCCATTCTCCCTCTCCATAGGATGGAAAAGGCTCGTGACAGGGGCTTCTTGCAGTTCTTGATGAACACAGAGTTCCATGAGTCTGGCCCTGGGGCAGAGTGCATGGGCATGTCATTTATCGCCTGTTCGAAGTCATTTGGCGTCAGGATAACATCGGATAGGCTTGTGTTAACCAAATTTTGTGGCTCTCTCATAAAAAAATTCATTTTGATCTTCGACTCTCAGTCTGGTTAGCGGCTTGCTAAAAACTCAGTCATATTGGGACTTGAGTAGCTCACTCATTTCCTTGCTGTCATCTGTGTAGGACCCATCTTGTTTAAATAGGGGCCCAATACTGGACGTTGTTCTCGACTTTGATTTGGCATAGGAGAAGAAATACTTTGGGATTCTTTCGATTTCATTTATGGCTTTTAGTTCTTCCCGCGATTCCTGACTCCTATAAGATTCCTTTAGCTTAAGTTCGATGTTTGCTATTTCTCTGACCAGTGTCTCCCTGCGCATTTCAGATATATTGACCTCTTTTAGCCGCTCTGTTATTCTTTTCCGTCGCCTGTAAAGGGAGCGCCTGTCTCTTTCTATTTTACATCTACTCCTCCTTTTTCTTAGAGGAATAAGCCTTGTGCATACATCGAGTGCCATCAAGTTAATCTGTTCTAGGCATAAGTTGGGGTCTGTGTTGCTTAGTATATCTTCCCAGCTTATATCGGTTAGGACTTGGTTTACTTGGTCCCACTTTATGTTTTTGTTATTGAAGTTGAATTTGGTGAATGCTCCCTCGTGACTAGTCTCATTATGTTGGTCTGGGGCTCCATGCATACATGTCTGAACCTCAATTATGTTGTGATCTGAGTATATTGTTTTTGATATGGTGACATTTCTTATCAGATCATCATTGTTAGTGAAGATGAGGTCTAGTGTATTCTCCAGTCTAGTAGGCTCTATTATTTGCTGGTTTAAATTGAATTTTGTGAAGAGATTTAAAAGCTCGTGTGAGTGTGAGTTTTCATCAGAGCTGCCTCCTGGTGTTATTACTGCAACAATATTATTTGCTATATTCCTCCATTTTAGGTGCCTTAAGTTGAAATCCCCCAGGAGCAAGATGTTGGGTGAAGGAGCTGGAAGATTTTCCAGACAGTGGTCAATTTTTAACAGCTGTTCCTGGAATTGCTGGGATGTTGCATCCGGAGGCTTGTAGACTACCACAATGACTAGGTTTTGGTTCTCGACCTTTACTGCTAAAACTTCCACTACATCATTTGAGGCATTTAGCAGTTCTGTGCAAACAAGTGACTCTGCAATGTACAGGCCAACCCCCCCCCCCTTTTGCCTGTTCATTCTGTCACATCTGTATAGGTTGTAACCTGGGATCCACATTTCGTTGTCCAAGTGATCCTTTATGTGGGTCTCAGTGAAAGCCGCGAACATTGCCTTTGCCTCTGCAAGCAGTCCACGGATGAAAGGTATTTTGTTGTTTGTTGCTGGCTTTAGACCCTGTATATTTGCAAAGAAGAATGTCATCGGACTGGTGGTATTGTTGGTACTGGGGGATGATTTTTTTCCGGCATTAGTATCTGTATCTGTTGGTTTGGAGTGGAGGCCATCGACTGTGGTTCCACTCCAGGAATGACTGGATTTGGTGTACGATTTCTGCCATTTCCTGCCAGTTTTTTTTCCTTCCTGGCACTAAAAAACCTCTCCCTCTTGATTGGCTGTGGCTACCCAGGTTTTCCCATGGCCTGGATGTTTTGTATCTTTTTGTACCCTTTAGATGGTGTGCCTGGCAATTTAAGTTATAGCACAGTCTTTCCTGTACTGAAGAGGTACACATTTCAGGGTGAAAAAGCTTACAGGAAGGGAGTTTGCATTTTCCTGTTGTCATATGGGCATGGCATTTTCTAGGGTGGTCATAGTTGCACGTCCCGTCTGTTTTTCCAGATTTCCCATGTCTGCAGATATCAAGTGCATAGTATGTGCACAGGCTTGGTTTCCGTTTGCCTTGGGTTTCTGTGACTGTATTCCCTGTTGGTGCATGTTTCCCTGTCTTATGCCTATCCTCCCTAGCACCAACAATGGAGCTCCCACCAGTTGTTTTTGGTAATATATCCTCACTATTGCTAGTGGAGTCCTCTTGTTTGCTATTTCCTGTGGTATTTCTAGTTTGCAATATTGGTTTTATCTTATCTTTGACTACACTTGTTTCCCCACTACGGCTCCTGTCCCCTATGAGGTCATTTATATGTATTCCTTATTGCGTATAATTCCCGACTACCTGGACAAAATCTCCAGCTTCACCATTACTGTCTCCCAGGACAGCACCTCCAGCTTCACCATTACTGTCTCCCAGGACAGCACCTCCAGCTTCACCATTACTGTCTCCCAGGACAGCACCTCCAGCTTCACCATTACTGTCTCCCAGGACAGCACCTCCAGCTTCACCATTACTATCTCCCAGGACAGCACTATCAGCCCCACATTTACTGACTACCAGGACATCACCTCCAGCCTTACAGTTTCTGACTACATGGCCAGTATCAAGGGCAGTACCATTCAGCCCAGACTTTTTATGTTCCCATCTGTTGTAGAAAGCTTCCAGGTTGTCTATGAAAGCAGCTTTGATGTTATCCTCTTTTAATACCCTTGTGATTTTAGTCCACAGATTTTCCTCATTTGGGCATACCCAAAAACACTTCCCTGTTTTAATACTGCTTGTAGCTAGTTCTTGGATATCTGCACAAGGGGCGTGACACCAATTTCCACAAAAATGACAATTTATCCATGTGGAAGCCCGTTTGTTTGATTGACTGCAGACTATACAGAGCTTCATAATGATTTGAATGGTTGATTTACTGTAATTCTACTAGCAACCTCTTGAATACTCTATTAATAACCTCCTTAAATGAAGCTCTAGCTATTTGTATTTCTATTTCTAACTGTACTTGTACATTGGACAGCTTACCGTGTACGTTCCTGATTTATATTTATTGTTTGTATTTGATAAGGGCACCTACAACCCCATCCGTTTACAGTCTGCTTTATTGTCCAACGAATCCGTTTGAAACCAGTCAAGGGTTCGGACCATCAAGGGTTCGGACCAGTCGAGGGTTCGGACCAGTCGATCTGATCTGATCAGTGGGTCACTTATTTAAAACATACTAGTCGGTGATTTGGGCTAACACATGAAGGATCTACTTGAAATTATCTACCCGAGTAATATGTGATTTGATTGATACAAAAGTATAACTTGCGTGTTGAAGAGCCGGTGATTTCTGGCAGCTCCTACAGTGACGAACGGTCGAGCCTCAACCCCTGTTTATCAATGGCTGTATCTAGCTTTTCTAGTTTTTTTTCGTCTCCACCACAATAAATGCTATATTATCACTATAGTTGACTGGTGGAAATTTTGGAGGATGGACGCTTTTTCTGTAGTAATAATTGCTTCTCGTTGTGTATATTGCGACCGCTGGTAACTACAGGTTATATGAAATTCACAGTATACGTCTGGTATTTCAAGAAAAAAGAAACTAATGAAAGTCACTCCACTCCACTAAGTACCATTATAATACTGGTTAGTTGCTACTACAACACTGTATTCTGCTATTCACTAGTATCACTAGATTATATGCGAGTACACTAGCAGGCCAGGAAGATTATTAAAACAGCTGACCATTGTGGTAAG
This sequence comes from Cherax quadricarinatus, assembly GCF_038502225.1. NCBI lineage: Eukaryota > Metazoa > Arthropoda > Malacostraca > Decapoda > Parastacidae > Cherax > Cherax quadricarinatus. The sequence continues at coordinate 14,411,233 of NC_091296.1, forward strand.
TTTCTGGCGACTTCTGGCACCTGCCTCTATAGGCTTATCACTTCATTTACAAATTCACCTGTTTTCAAATGACACTTTAGCCTTTATCATCTATATACTAGGGAGCCACTGTAGTATACACTATACACTATGTATACACAATGTTATCAGGGAGACTTTCTTTCCTCTGACAAAGAAAAGTTCTATTATTATTATTTTGCACACGGAACACAGGCCTATGATTCCCCTCTGGCAGTAAACTCTGCTAGGTACTGCACACTAATTCTCCTTTTTTGACTCAGTATATAATGTTTTCCGCCCAAGATTGGTTCCAGGCGCTAGAGGGATGTATCGTATAGGATTGATGGCACAAATTAAAGTTCTAGCACGTAAGAGCGACCGTGAAAACACGAGAAAACCCGGAGCACAACGAGGCACGCTGACACGCTGACACTGTATATACACTCAATCATAGGATTAAGTAGTTGATCTTCCAACACATTATAAATGATATTCAATACCGATAAGTTGACGAGTAAGACTTATACATCATCAGCATTCATCATCGGGGCCAGGAGCTGTGAATCGGCCCCTGAAACCACATTTAGGTAAGGACAGAGGCGATCAGAGTACTGGAAATAGTAGACGCGGAGAGGTAAGTTTGAGGTGATCAGTCTATGAAACTGTTCCGTGGGGACGATGACCCCCGGAACCTACCCGGATTGTTGTAGACTCGACCGAATATTCTGCTACAAATGACGCACTGTGAGCCAGTATTATCACAGATGTTTTTCAGCCTCGCTGATTCTGAATTTCTGTTCCTGCTGGGAATGAAAATGTTTATTTACTTGCAAAGGTTACAATGTATGGTTTACATATTATAAAATATTAATTACAGTGCCCACTGCTAGGACTTTTGTGTAATATGACTGATGCTGTGCTGGATGGTATACCTGTTGTTACTGTTTACCGCTGGTTTACCTGTTGTTACTGTTTACCGCTGGTTTACCTAAGCAGTTTACCTGTTGCTAGGATTGTACTGGGCAATCTAACTTCTTTTAAATAAATGATTTAGAAAACCGACAAGTTGATAAATGGGACACCTGTGCAACATTTGGATATATATATTCTGGATAAAGACATCTGAATGTTACACAAGCATCTCATGTATCAATTAAATTTCTGTTCCTGCTGGACTTTGCTGCCTAGTATCAGTGCTCTTCCGGTTACGATTTTGCTGGATAGTAGAGCTACTGATACTGCTTATTGTCAGGAGCGTGCCGAGTAATATCACTACTACTGCTGCGAGGACTGTGCTGGGTAATATCGCTACTGCCGCTGATGTTACTAGGAGTTTGCTTTGTAGTGGTGGTGTTGGTGGTGGTGGTCGTCGTGGTGGTGGTGGTCGTGGTGGTCGTGGTCGTGGTGGTCGTGGTGGTCGTGGTGGTGGTGGTCGTGGTGGTCGTGGTGGTCGTGGTCGTGGTGGTCGTGGTGGTCGTGGTCGTGGTGGTCGTGGTCGTGGTGGTCGTGGTCGTGGTGGAAATCCACAGGTTTTCTGGAGATTTGAATTGTGGCCTTTGAAATAGCAATGCACCGTCCAAACCACTGTTACCAGCGTCTATTACGTCTTTATAGTTCATTATTTGGAAGTTGTCTTTAAATTACTGTTTTTTTTCTATCATTTAAAAATATTATGAGGCAAGGTGTGGGAACAATTCTACTAACAAAGTGTCCCATTACATATTACGAACTATGTTTTCTCTGTTTTGATAAATCTTATGAAAGAAAATGCACAAACAAAATATAATGGATAACTTAAAATTTTAATACTTCTTAAGAAATATTATTATTATTATTATTATTATTATTATTATTATTTATTATTATTAAGTGTCCAATAAAGGGTACCTTAAGTGCTTGCCTGATTTTTGTTCCTGTTTTTGTTTCTTCTAACCTTCGTAGAGACAGTGAAGCTGCCGAGCTGCAGCATGTTGGTGTCGAGCTACGACAATTCCCCCTGGTAAGTAAGTTTATTCAGGTATACACAAATGCAGTTACTTAGATTATCATACATAGCAGCATATGTGTAGAGAACCTAGGATAACCCAAAAAAGTCAGAGTGACTTATTTATATTGGAGTCCTTGTAATACCTTATTAAGAAAAGAAAAGAAAAAGATTTCGTTCGGATTTTTAACCCCGGAGGGTTAGCCACCCAGGATAACCCAAGAAAGTCAGTGGGTCATCGAGGACTGTCTAACTTATTTCCATTGGGGTCCTTAATCTTGTCCCCCAGGATGCGACCCACACCAGTCGACTAACACCCAGGTACCTATTTGCTGCTAGGTGAACAGGACAACAGGTGTAAGGAAACGTGTCGAAATGTTTCCACCCGCCGGGAATCGAACCCGGGCCCTCCGTGTGTGAAGCGGGAGCTTTAGCCACCAGGCCACCAGGATATAATATCTTATTATTATACTATAAAGGATATATACTAGGAATAAGGTAAAAAGAGTTATTTACATTTACATGTGTTAGCTAAAAAAAATAAAAAATCATTCTTCTCCCTTTCTGTCGCTACATTCATTAGGTACCTTTTGGTTCTCTTCTTGAACCGGTTCATGTTATGACTGGCTTTGACATGTGCAGGCAATCTGTTCCATTCCTCTATTGCTGTACAATAAAAGGTGTTTGAAGTCTGGCCACTGACCGTGGGTACTATAAAGTTGTGCTCTCTCTCTCTAGTACTATGATTGCTTAGGTTCTCAGCCTTGGCAAAATTAGCAGCAAGATATTCTGGACACTGTGAGCAATTTTATAAACTTGATTTAACTCCAGTTGTTTTACTCTATCTTCAATATTCTGCATATCCAATTGTTGTAATTCATCCTGGCCTACATGCTCTCTTGGACCCAGGTCCAGGATCATGATCTAAGTATACCCTAATCATGCACAGAGGAGCCACAGACGGGAAGCAACCATCTAACTACAAAAATTCTGCAGCAGAGGAAGATAGGCCTACTGCTATGTGAGGGGTAGGCCGAGGGTGGACATCACCGTGGTAACATCGCCACTACAGTCAAGTCTAAGGAAGTGGACACTTGGCCATTGCCCTTACAGTCAGGTCCATATAGGCGATTCTTTTTTAGCGAAAGTGTGTCAACAACAGGATGTCAGCCTCATCTGATGGGATGGAGGTGGCTCCTTAGATGTTGTGAAAATTTGTATGAACTGCCTCCATGTGAGTTGTCTCCCCTAGCAAGCTCTGTTGACACCGAGCCCTGAGGCTCGTACCTCAGCCTCACAAGTGGCTTATAGGACAGATTTTCATAAATGACTGATGTTGCAAGAAATCTCACCTGCATGCACGTATAAAGGACTAACTTACTTGGTGATGAAGAATGTATCCTGTTCTTCAACCTCCCTAAGCCTTAGCCCCTCTGGACTTCCCCTCAGAACCACATGCAACCGGGAGCCTTAATTCCTGCAATATTCAGTTGGTATTAGTGACCTGTCTGTGCCTCATAACTTCCTGTTTCCAAGGGGGTGTGTATTCCCTAGTATAACTATGCAGAAAGTGACACTAGCTTCTAAGGCTTAACCATGAGGAGACGGCGGCATGTACCAATCATTGGCCATCCAGCTGCACAAAGACCCACAGTTCAACTCACTCGCAATTTCCCCCAGAAACTGGCCAGAATACTGAGAAAGAAAAAGAGGTCTTGTCTTACTGTATGGGCCTGACGGAGGAGGACATCTACAGTACTTCGAGGTGCCTCCACCAGATTTCCACAGGGCCTAGTGTGTGTAGACATGTGGGGCGCCGCCCTGATGTTCATGGCACTTGTTACTCGGATAGTGTCTGGTCTTAGGAGGCACTGCGGTCTCAAAACTCCGTGCCCCAGAATTCAAACTTGGGCTGCCAGTTCTCCCTGGCTAATATAACCTAGGGTTTGCCTACATTATCGGCCTATTACTACCTATGTTAAGGTCTTAGGTCTACATTATTATTATCTACAGTTGCCTCAATAGTCCTAATATTAGTGTACTAACCTCATTAGTCCTAATATTAGTGTACTAACCTCAATAGTCCTAATATTAGTGTACTAACAGTATAAACTACCTACTTCTTTCTCGAAGGGTAAATCTATCAATTAAATATACCTTCCAACCACCTTCGCCAACCTGGGTGTGTGTGTGTGTTTTGGGTGGGTGTAAGGGCCACCCAACCCAGCCGTTCCATCCGTGACATGTTGGGATCTTTGTACGACGTATCTGTCCTGTGGAACTTTAGGACCGAATAAATTTCCACAGATGTATTATGCCATCCAACAAGAACTTTTTAACCTGCCAGGCTAGAAAATTGGCTAGAAGTGTGAAGGGTGAAGTGAGGGGAGAGGTAGAAGGAGACCTGCTAGCAAGAGGTTCTCAGCAGCTACCAGTGGGACGTAGTGGTGAATCTTATGAGGTGAGTTTAAATGCCACTTCTAAGATTGTTCGGTGAACTAGTGATCTGATGTTTGCTGATCTAGTGGTTAAGGATATTTGTTAAATTAGCAATCTGTGGTTATTGAAAAAGGGAAGAATTTTTTTTGTGGAGGTGGCATGCTAGTGGCTTTCTTTGTACTCGTCAACACGCTGTATATGCATTTACACATTGTAACCAATGCAAAGAAATAAAATTTGATTTGATTCGTGTTAAAGGGAGTGAAAGTGAGATGGCAGGCGGGAGATGAATAAGGGCTGCCATAATCATATTTATATTCTGCAGTTCAGTGAAGAAGGAAATAAGTCATGGGGGCTGGAAAAGGTGACTGGAGTAATGGCACCCTGGACAGTGAAAGCCCCACAGTTGCAATGCGTCATTGATGGAGTGTCTGTCTTATTTCCATTGGGGTCCTCAGTCTTGTCCTCCAGGATGCAACCCACACCAGTCGACTAACACCCAGGTACCTACTTGCTTGCTAGGTGAACGGGACAACAAGCGTAAGGAAACACGCCCAATGTTTTCACCCTTGCCTGGGATCAAACCACAGATGCTCTGAGTGTGAAATGAGAGCGTTGCCTACCAGGCTGCGGGACACCTATCTAAGTCTTAATTATATTAAATAGTAGTATTGATTTCTGTTCAGTAACTAAAGAATGTCTCATCTTATTGACTTCTAAATGTTAACACTGATCCTTCCATGAGAAGAAAAACGTAAGTTAAGACTGAGATCAATTACAAGCAATGCCTTTTCTGATAAGCTTCAAACTATCAGTGTTGTTGGGCCTTATTAAAAGGAAGGTTGAGTTTCACTTTGAGCTGCGTAAATTTTAACTTGACAGTTTTATTAATAAATTATTTTTCCATGTAATAACTAGAGTATGCGTCTTCTGGTCGGCTTCAAACTTTGAAGAGTTCATGTATCTTAATTGGGAATATTTTGCTTGGATTTAAGCTTTACATATGATAGTTTTCCATTTTTTAGAAGATGATCAAATTGGATTTTCTTAATAAAACACAAAATTAAGTTTTTATTCTCAGAAGATTATTAGATAATTTTAAATGTAAATGTTGGTCATGTTTCGTTACACCTTCTGTCACTGTTTAACCAACAGTAAGTGGGTACCTGAGTGTCAGTAGACTGTTGTGGGTCTCATCCTGGGGGGAGGGGGGTTAAGTTTTTCTTAGGGCTGGGATTTTGAAAACAGCTGAGGCAGGATAATACTTTTAGCCTATAAAATTGATTTGTGTGAAAAGTACTGCAAAAGGAAAACTGTAAAACACTGAAAATTTGCGTGTTTTTAGCGGTTTTAAATATCATGTGTAAAATGAACCCTTAAATACTGTACGACGTGATGCCGGAGGTGTTCCATTATAAGCAACAGTGTTCTCATCCCATATTCTCCAAGGCTTTCGTTCATAACTTAAGAACGCCTTATCCGATCGGCTTAAAATTTTCGTCCCTGGTCAACTATTACTAGGTTATGGTTCATGGAACAGCTGGCAAGTGTAGATTCCTTCTCCTCAATTTTAAATACAGCATTTCCGAAACTAATTTCCACGAGAGAACTTTAAGAGCCTTCACTGATCGGCTTCAAAATTTCAACACTGATGCATTCTACTTAGAAGAAGGTATTGTTTATGGAATATGTAGGTATCATTTTGCCACTTTTAACCTCGTAATTGTATAGTAATAGTTTCCATTATATAACTTGAGCTTTGCTTCCTGAGCTCTGGGACTAGTCTCACTGCAAACCTCAGTACTTTCTGTGGCTTCTTGACATACTTGATCAGATGTGGGTGTTGTATATTCCAAGATGGACCTGATATATGCCATATATAGTGTCGTAAATGACTCTTCGTTGCGATTTCAGAAAACTAAACTCACTTTCCCATAAATGCATTTGCTGTAAAGGTTATTGAGCTGATGTTTCTCTAAGACATGAGACAAACATCAGCTGGCATGAGTAGGTGCACAGCCAGGGAGAGAGAATTGATTCGGTGTAACTTGTACCTATTACTACAGTCTCGCTCCAAGGAACTGGAGCTATCCTTCCTCTTCCATGGGTTAAACCTAATTACCTCCCATGCCCCCTCAGGGGCTATATGACCATCCCCCCTACGAGCTTAGCACTTAAAATTCTGGTACCCTAGTGAAGAGTTGACCAAACTTGTCTTTTTCAATCCAGAGATTTTCATAGATTTGTAGAGGAAGATGGTCAAACCTTTCAGTAAATAGACTTCTGAGAATTCCCTTAAAACCGGTCAAGATTGCCGTGCCAGCAGGATCCTGGGAAGGGAAGAACGTCGGTTTGATTGTGTCAGCAGGACTTCCCGGAGTCCTCTCTGCCGATCGGACTGAGTGGTATACTCAGTTACTCATACATTACAAGACCAGGTCTTGAATGCATATAAAAGTCTGTGTAGTCAGTGTTGGCCCCATCTCTTCACTCGATTGATGATTAAATAATTATACCTTACTCCCACTCGAGAGTGATAGGCCACTCATCTTTTTCTATCATCCCCCTCCAACCGGTTACCCATACATTATTTTCCCTATTTCACTCTTATCCATTACCCTTCCCACTTCTATTCCCTTCCCCTCCCTTCTCGACATATTTCTATAATGACCAAACCAAAGCAACACTAGTCTCTTTGCCCAAGAAATTATGAAAAGGCTACAACGAGTGGGATATGGGTGCCCATGACCCCTCTTCTCCGCAGAGGAGCTAACACTAGAGAAGAGAACGTGAAAGAACTGTGGTATCTAAATACTACTTTGATCTGACTGCTCTTAATTTCTTGGCACTTAAGGAAATCTTCAACAGTTTCAAAGACAATGAGTCTCTTCCAAATATACTTTGAATATTCAAATATAGCGTTTGCTTACTATAAGCAATAATTTTGAGGGATAGGTAATACTTACGGTTTTGGCTTAAATAGCAAGGCTCTTCTTGCCGAATAAGGCAAGCGAAAATTTGTGTATGCAGTAATTACGCAAAAATCATTCTGAACCAAACGAAAAAAATATATTTCATTGTGTTTGTTTATTATTAAATTATTGTAAACTTATCTAAGATATATTTAGTTGGATTAGTCTAAATTAAATAGCACTTGCTATAATAAGGTTAGATAAGTTTTCTAAGGTTCTTTTGGTACAAAATTATTAATTTTTACATTAACATAAATGAAGAAAATATATCTTTAAACGTATAAGAGAAAATTTTAGAAATGACTTAATTTTAAATGAGTTCTTGCTAAGTGACGTTCTTCCTATTCGGCACGACCTATACATATATATATATATATATATATATATATATATATATATATATATATATATATATATATATATATATATATATATATTAATAACAACACTGCGACTAGCAAAGGAGTCGAACCCATGCTGCTTTGGCCTGCTTTATGGTGAGCAAAAACTCATGACGCTCTAGTCCATGGGACTAGAGCGTCATGAGTTTTCGCTCACCATGAGGTGGGCCAAAGCAACATGGGTTAGATTCCTTGGCTAGTCATATTGTTGTTATTGATCAATACCACTCGTTCGTGGGTACAATAATATAAAATACTGCTCGTTGGGCTAGTACACCAAACAGGGAGTAGAATGAAATTAGCTCAGAAGCATCCACACCACCGTATGTCCTCGGATGACGAGTACAACACTTGATATATATATATATATATATATATATATATATATATATATATATATATATATATATATATATATATACAGTGAAACCTCAAAATTCGAACATATCACATATCGAACATTTCAAAAATAGAACCCTTTTTTCCAACCAACTTTGTCCCTATTATCGAATGCGCCCCTATTTTCGGCTCTCCTAGGCTCTTCTCTTTTGAACAAAAATGATACGTTGTTATCGTTAAATTTTCATTTTTGTCCATGTTACTGCATTCAGGTTATGATCACAGATGTTACGAAAACTGATGAGAGAGAGAGATAGAGAGAGAGACTGAGACAGAGAGATAACAACATAAGAACATAAAGAAGAAACACTGCATCAGGCCTACTGGCCTGTGGAAAATACTGTATATATTTTCCGGAAATACTGTATTTTATATGTAAATTGATGGCCTATATTGTAGGTAATAAAAATTAATTTGTAAATAAATAAAGAGCCAGCGATAGGTGAGCGTCGCTGGGGAGGAGACGCCATTGTTTTTGAATGTGATACAAGCATGTTAGTGTCATGTGCATAATTTTCGTCGCTCTAGGTGTTATATTGGGCTTAAAACCTCTCAAACAGGAGCCGAAATTCTTGGAATTGCGGTCCTGCATAACGTGAAAAATCAGGCGACTGGACAGCTAAGTCATGTCTATATATTTATGTTGGAATTCTGGCCAGTATTTTCTTCATAAAGTTAGGCAGGAGGGTATGACACACCATAATCTCCAGAATAATTGGCGAGTCTTATTATTATAAATTCTCCTTCTGTTACCTAAATGTGTATATGTAATCATTTATTAATTTTAACATACAGTCCACATATTTATATTAATGTTTACCATAATTCCTGGTAATGTATATTTCATTTGAAATTAATATAGGTCAAGAGTGACTTGTGGATATGAAAGTTGTAGATATCGAAGGGGGACATTTTTTGTGACCTAGGTGTCCCAAAATTCCTACTTGTCTCTGTAACTTTGATAAAAAATAATTATCTTTGTTACCATTTACTGGTATGTATCTTATGAGTTACATCCAGGTAAATTTAATTTTCCACATGGCCCATGTGAGGCAGGTCGAAGTCTCCTACCGACTTAAGCCAATGATCCAACTTAGTCAAGTCAGGTCACATTCACTTAAGGTAGGAGCACAACATCAGACCTATTAGCACAAACTAGTCAGGTTCAACTCATACCCACTCGTGTATTTATCTAACCTATTTTTAAAACCACAGCATTTTAGCTTCTATGACAGTACTCGGAAGTTTGTTCCACTCATCCACAACTCTATTACAAAACCAGTGCTTACTGCCCTTTATCGGGCAGGAATTTATTGGCTTCAAAGTGCGTTTTTTGAACATGTCTTCCTACTCCCACTGCGCATCTGGGTTCCCGTTTTCTTCTTCTTCTTATGACCAGAGCTTTGGTAAGATGGGTAAGGAAGAAGGATGGGTACGGATGGAAATATTGGAAAAGGGTGGGAGGGGGGAGAGAGGTAGGATATAAAAGGTAAGTGGCCCAACCACTTTGGTGTAATTTAAAAAGTGTATGTGAAATGATAAGATATTCTTTAAGGGGTATAACACTAACCCATCAGAGTCACATAGATATAACAGATATATAAGTACATGACTCTGAATTGGTAGTAATTATACAAGTTGCAATTGCTTTTTTTTGCGATTGCACAACGGATATTTATGCGACAATGAAGGCAATAATTTTCTGGCCAGTCTATAGAATTACGTGACAATGGCCTCTTACAGGTGGTGTCCAGCCATGGTAAATAGTATAATTTTTACATTAGGTTGTTATATAAGATGTCTCCCTAATTGGGGGCGATGATTTTCTTAGTATACATAGAAGGGTTCTGGTGCTACCCAATCTTCTTCATCAGGGAGGTTGCTCAATATCATGGGTCGATGGTAATCATCTTTATGCATAAAACGACAGACCCTCTGTGGGAGAGTCATTCTTTGAGTCCTGTGAGGAGGAGTATTGATTATATAATCCGTGGTATTTACCACTTGTATAGGATGTTCTCTATCTGGCATGTATAGTTCTTGCATTGAATAGAGTTGTTTCTTTTTTAGAGTGTCGAGGCGTACATTTATGGCAGTAATATCTTGTTGTATGTGTAAATCTGCCATTTTAACTCTGTCTCTCCTCCTGGTATCGGTAATGAAGCGAAGAGCTCTATTCTGGACCCTTTGTAGCCGTAGCATGTTGGTCTTTGTTGTTAATGACATTGGGACACAAGGGTATTCGAGTATTGGTCTTATTATAATTTTATACAGATGTTTTTTGACATGTTGAGGGGCTTGATTGAATCGAAAGAGACTGCGAAGACCGGCTTTGGCTATGTTGATCTTTTTAGTTACATGAGATGTTGAGTGGAGCAGCCTGTCTATTTCATATCCCAAGATCTTGTTAGGGTTTCTAATGGCTACAGGTGTACCTCTGATGTAGATACCCCCTTTATCTTCAATTGTTGATGCAAAACATCCTATCGTGCTAACAAGGACCTTGTCAGGATTAGTCGTAATTCTCCATTTCTTTTCCCAGTTAGATGTTCGACGAAGTTCAATATTCATTTTTTCTATGACTCATACTTGTATTTTCCTGTTACCGGAGTTGATGAGACGACATGAATAACATCATCTGCAAACTGTGTCACAATTGTATCATTAAACTCTAGTTGAGGAAGGTCATTCACATAAATGTTGAACAGAAGTGGACTGAGACAAGAACCTTGTGGGACACCAGCTGTCGGTATAAAAGGCTCTGCCGACCTGCCATGAAAGGTGAGAATGATTTTTCTTTGAGTTAAGAAATTATATATTACTCTGAGAAAAGTCCAGTTATGGTCTGGTAGGTCAATGAGTTTGTATATAAGGCCATCATGCCATAAGCTATCAAAAGCTTTATGAACATCTCTGGTGGCAATTAAGGCAAGATTCCCCTGATGCTTTAGACTTGCTACTGTATCGAAAATAACATTTATTGCATGATTGGTACCTCTATGTGTTCTAAAGCCAAATTGTTTTTCAGTAAAAAAGTGATTAAACTCCACATAGTAGTTCAATCTGTTGGAAATGACCTTCTCAAGAACTTTTCCAGTGACTTCAAGTAAAGATATAGGTCTATAGTTCCCAGGTTGGTGAATGTCTTTATTGGGCTTTCCTAGAAAGATCATCCTAGCAGTCTTAAAAACCACTGGAAAATGTCCCGAGGCCAAGATGGCATTAAAAATATTTACCAAAGACTGTTTACAATTTCTGGGGAGGAACTTTATTTGTTTCATTGTTATTCCAGAGAGGCCAGGGGCTCTATTGCGCATTCTTCCAATAACCTGACTCATCTCTAGTAATGTAATAGGTCTAGTAAGCGGGTGAGTTGAAGTATCGATGGAAGGCAGTGGTTGTAGATCATCCAAGTTCTCATCTCTCCATTCATTTACCAACTGATAATGATTATTGTTAAATTGACGACTGTTATTGTGGGAGAGAATTTTCTCCCATACATCACCCATCAAATTAGCCTGGTCCTGTGGATCGTCAAGTTTAATTTCAACATCTTCATCATCCTCATCAGTAAAGGTATGAACTAGGTAGTTAGGAGCCTTGTGCTTTGCCCCTAAAAGTTGTCGAATCTTATTCCAAAATTTTGCTGGTTCACGTTGGTACTGATTAGCTTGAAGAACTAGCAGTTTCCATAAGTCCCGTTTGTGATGACTAATCATGTTAATTAATTCTTGCCTTAATCGGTGCAGTGTAGCTGCTGGTGGTTGTCGCGTTTGAAGATGCCTTCGACATTCTGCTTGATAATTTCTTAAATTGTCTCTAATTTCCCTAGTAGGTTTATATTGTTGGTAAATCTTTGTGGAAGCTAATTGACAAGTTGCATTAGTAGCTTCAATTATTCGATTATGCAGGGACCTGATTGCATCATCAATTGCAGTGGAAGGTAGATTTTCCAATGACACAATTTCATCATCACCCAGATATGCCCTGAAGGGGTCAAATCCTAGGGTGTTAAGATTGGGTTTAGGAGTTACAGGTATTCTAAATGGAGAAGTTTGTAGTTGTATTATAACAGGGATATGGTCAGATCCTACATTTCCACCAGGAGATATACGACAGTGAAAGATGTCACAGTCTCTGTTTGTCAGTACTATATCTGGTGTCCCTGAATGAGGTCCAATGTACGATTTAAAGAATGGGCTTTGAAATGACAAGTTTCTAGCTGTCATGATATTAAAGAGTTGTTTTCCTTTTAAGTCACCCAGTGGAATACCAGCTCCACAGTTGAAGAGGGCAGGGTGATGAGCATTAAAATCTCCCGCTAGAATTGTTGGAATATTTCTGCTTAATATCCTATGTAGAGGAATTGACTCTATATATTGTTGTCTCGGGGGAAAATATCCAGTTCCTGTCACTAGTTGTCCATGAGACGTTGTCATTTCTATTGCAAGAATGTTATCTTCATCAACATGAATATTTTTAAATGTATAGCCTAATTTAACTAAGATGGCTACACCACTAAAAGGTCCTCTCGATTTCTCCACAGTACAGTAACCACGTAATTTAATATGTTGATCAACTCTTGCAGCTGTCTCGTTCAAAAGTATAACATCGGGATTGTAGTTATGTAGTTCAACCTCAAGAAGGTAACGGTTATTAAAGAAATGTTGAACATTAAGTTGGAAAATTGTAATCCCCATTATTTCTTGCACTTCGCTCGTGTGCTGCGGTCTGAACGCCTGCAAGTAATGTCATGTTTGTTATCCACACTATTCCTGCTGGACTCGTCAAGGGGAGGAGGGAACTTCTGCGTAGGTGCTTGTGTATTAAAAATGCCATCATCTTCACTAGAGGTAGTAATATTAACAGATTCATTAGAATCGTTAGAGTCATCATCAGAAAACTGAGGTATGATATTCCCAGTTACAGGAAGCAGAGGCTCGTGAGAGTTAATGGGAGACTGTGGAGGCTCCAAGGGAAAATTAGGTAGGCAAGGTGAGTTATCCTGGGAAAGTTCCTGTTCAACAGGATCAGCTTCAATAGCGGGAGAGTAGGCACCAATTTCTGGGGCATTGTTATGTTCAGGTGTTGACTTATCGGGTTGAGGGGAGTTGACAACCTGGGTATGCGAGGTGGGCGATCCCTGGGCCAGGGATGACTTAGGTTTATTTTTAGATGTAGAGTAGGGCACATACTTCTTGTTATGAGAAGGCTGGGTCATATTAGCCTTCACATTTTCTGGGATAGTGATGGGAGTGATCCCATTAGCCATTAACAGAGCATTTAAAACCTGAGAGCAGAGTTGAATGTCACCACCTGCTATGTCTTTGGCCATCATATACATTAGTTGTGCTCTCGTCATATCCCCGGCTGTGGATACCTGAGACATAGATGAGACTGAACCTTGTTGTTGCGTTTGTGTATGTTGTAGGTGAGGGTTAGATTGGGGCGCTCCAAGAGGGGCAGAATTCCAAACATTGGAACCATTGGTAGAGACCTGAGGAGTCCCACTTGATCCAGGCAGAGCTGGGAAGGAAGTTTGGGACATCGTTGGCGGTGCCTGGGGAGTGGTCTTCTTTGAAGTGGACAGTTTCTTGGCTTCAATAATTTTCTGCATTTCCTTTTTCCTTTCAGGACAAATAGCAGAAACAGCATGATGTTTTCCGTTGCAGAGGACACATTTGGGTGTATTTTTATTATTACAATCTCGATAAGAATGTTGGCCAGAGCAAATGCTACAAATCTGCCCTTGAGTACTGCATTTGTTGGTGTTATGACCAAAGGCATAACACTTAAAACATTGTGTCACACTGACAAATCGTTCAAGAGAGATTTGGTCAGGTGTACATCTGGTGCCAAAACATTTGAAGCCATTTTGACACACAAGTTTGGCCTCCTCAGGTGTCTCAAGTATTAATTTTAAGGTTACCTTGTTGTTGTTAGGATTAGAGAATTTATGTGCTTCTACAGCCCTAAATTCAGAATTCTCTGTATTAATGTCCTCAACAATTTCATTCACAGTGCTATGTTTCATAAAACTGTTGATTCTGGCCACAAACACAGTCCTCTGAGCTTGATAGCTCTCAGGTGCAACTGGGGTAACACCAGAAGTCTTCAGTTTGTCAAGAACATCATGCTTCAGCAGTTGAAGTAACTCTTCTTCCGAAGAGAGGAGAAGTACTGCTCCAGCGTGGGTTTGAAAAACATCCACTGGAGCAACAGTTGAGTTCGAGCAAATACATGTTAGAATTTCTATCATGGACATTTGATTTCCATCAATACGTAATCTTACTCGTATCCTCGCCATGATGTCTGGGAAGGAACATCTGGCAGAGGAGTTCTTAACAAAAAAGGATCTTTCCTTAATGTTAATCTGACATCCTATTTCAGCTGACTTATGAAGGTCAGCCCCTAAGATAGCCTACCCTCGAGTGGTGAGGGGAAAGGGCCCAAGGCAAAGATCGGCCGGATTTTAAAAAACCACACGGGCTACCGGATGGTCAAAATGCCTTGTGTTAACTCGCCAAAGCGAAGTTGCCGAAAAAGAAGAAGATAGGAAAGTCAGAAGGATAGCAATGTATGTAGTATGTTAAGTGTGTGGGCCAGTGTTGATGTTTGGGTGAGGGGAGGATGGGGAAGGATGGGGGGATGGGGATGAGAGGGGTTAGCAAGCAAGTAAGTAAGTAAGTTTATTCAGGTATACACAAATACAGTTACATAGAATTATCATACATAGCAGCATATGTGTAGAGAACCTGGGATAACCCAAAAAAGTCAGACAGAGTGACTTATTTCCATTGGGGTCCTTTTACCCTATTATTATAATATAA
>NC_091296.1:14431257-14473757 GCF_038502225.1 Cherax quadricarinatus
ATGCAGCAACAGTTTAGAACCCACACCTAACCAAGCACGTAAGAAAACTTGAGAAAGTGCAAAGGTCTGCAACAAGATTTGTCCCGGAGCTAAGGGGCATGCCCGTCGAGAAGAGGTTAAGGGAAATCAACCTGACGACACTGGAGGACAGAAGAGAGAGGGGGGATATGGTAACGACATATAAGATACTGAGAGGAATCGACAAGGTGGACAGAGACAGGATGTTCCAGAGATGAGACACAGCAACAGAGGGGTCACAGTTGGAAGTTGAAGATTTGGATGAATCACAGAGATGTTAGGAAGTATTTCTTCAGTCATAGAGTTGTCAGAAAGTAGAATGGTCTGGGAAGTAATGTAGTGGAGGCAGGATCCATACATAGCTTTAAGAAGAGGTATGACAAAGCTCATTGAGCAGGAAGAGTGACCTAGTAGCTACCAGTGAAGAGGCGGGGCCTGGAGCTATGAATCGACCCCTGCAACCACAACTAGGTGAGTACACACTAGCAGCATACTGCGGTTGTATTTAATCCACCATTGTTCCTCAGTTTTGTGGTCACGTCTCATATGACTGTGTTTGTGTGTGTGTACTCACCTATTTGTGATTGCAGGGGTCGATTCATAGCTCATGGCCCTGCCTTTTCACTGATCGCTACCAGGTCCTCTCTCTCTCCCAGCTGCATGTGCTGTATCATACCTCGTCTTAAAACTATGTATGGTTCGTGCCTCCACTACGACACTTTCCAGACTTCCATTTCCTGACAACTCTATGACTAAAATACTTCCTAACATCTCTCTGACTCAAACTGTGATCCCTTGTTGCTGTGTCCCATCTCTGGAACATCCTGTCTCTGTCCACCTTGTCTGTACCTCTCATTATTTTATATGTCGTTATTATTTCTCCCGTAACCCTCCTGTCCTTCAGTGTCGTCAGGCTGATTTCCCTTAACCTTTCTTTGTAGGACTTTCCTCTTATTTGTGTGTGTGTGTGTGTACTCACCTAGTTGTACTCACCTAGTTGAGGTTGCAGGGGTCGAGTTCAAGCTCCTGGCCCCGCCTCTTCACTGGTCGCTACTAGGTCACTCTCCCTGAACCTTGAGCTTTATCATACCTCTGTGTGTGTGTGTGTGTGTGTGTGTGTGTGTGTGTGTGTGTGTGTGTACTCACCTAATTGTACTCACCTAATTGTGGTTGCAGGGGTCGAGACTCAGCTCCTGGCCCCGCCTCTTCACTGATCTCTACTGGATCCTCTCTCTCTCTGCTTCCTGAGCTTTGTCATACCTCTTCTTAAAACTATGTATGGTTCCTGCCTCCACTACTTCACTTGCTAGGCTATTCCACTTGCTGACAACTCTATGACTGAAGAAATACTTCCTAACGTCCCTGTGACTCGTCTGAGTCTTCAGCTTCCAGTTGTGACCCCTTGTCCCTGTGTCCCCTCTCTGGAACATCCTATCTCTGTCCACCTTGTCTATTCCCCGCAGTATCTTGTATGTCGTTATCATGTCTCCCCTGACCCTTCTGTCCTCCAGTGTCGTCAGTCCGATTTCCCTTAACCTTTCCTCGTACGACATTCCCTTGAGCTCTGGGACTAGCCTTGTTGCAAACCTTTGTACTTTCTCTAACTTCTTGACGTACTTGACCAGGTGTGGGTTCCAGACTGGTGCTGCATACTCCAGTATGGGCCTAACATACACAGTGTACAGTGTCTTGAACGATTCCTTATTAAGGTATCGGAACGCTATTCTCAGGTTTGCCAGGCGCCCGTATGCTGCAGCGGTTATTTGGTTGATGTGTGCCTCCGGTGATGTGCTCGGTGTTATGGTCATCCCAAGGTCTTTCTCCCTGAGTGAGGTCTGTAGTCTTTGTCCACCTAGCCTATACTCTGTCTGCGGTCTTCTTTGCCCCTCCCCAATCTTCATGACTTTGCATTTGGCTGGATTGAATTCGAGAAGCCAGTTACTGGACCACATGTCCAGCCTCTCCAGGTCTCTTTGCAGTCCTGCCTCATCCTCGTCAGATTTAATTCTTCTCATCAACTTCACGTCATCTGCGAACAGGGACACTTCAGAGTCTATTCCTTCCATCATGTCGTTCACATATATCAAAAATAGCACTGGTCCTAGAACTGACCCCTGTGGGACCCCGCTCGTAACAGGCGCCCACTGTCATACCTCTTCACGTACCATGACTCGTTGCTGCCTCCCTGTCAGGTATTCCCTTATCCATTGCAGTGCCCTTCCTTTTACGTGTGCCTGATCCTCCAGCTTCTGCACTAATCTCTTGTGGGGAACTGTGTCAAAGGCCTTCCTGCAGTCTAGGAAAACGCAATCTACCCAGCCCTCTCTCTCTCGTGTCTTACTTCTGTTACCTTGTCATAAAACTCCAGGAAGTTTGTGATACAAGATTTGCCTTCCATGAACCCATGCTGGTTTTCATTTATAATCTTGTTCCTTTCCAGGTGTTCAACCACTCTCCTCCTGATAATCTTCTCCATGACTTTGCACACAATACATGTCAGAGACACAGGTCTGTAGTTTAGTGCCTCGTTTCTGTTTCCTTTCTTAAATATGGGGACTACATTAGCTGTCTTCCATTTCTCAGGTAGTTGCCCAGTTTCAAGGGATGTGTTGAAGATTGTGGTTAGAGGCACACACAGCATCTCTGCTCCTTCTCTAAGGACCCATGGGGAGATGTTGTCCGGTCCCATCGCCTTTGAGGTGTCAAGGTCACTTAAGAGCTTCTTCACCTCCTCCTCAGTTGTTCGTATGTCATCCAACACTTGTTGGTATATTCCCTCTTGATGTTCCCTTCTGTGCTGTCTTCCCACAGCCCTTCCTGTCTCTACTGTAAAAACTTCCTTAAATCTCCTGTTCAGTTCCTCACATACCTCCTGATCATTTCTTGTGAGTTCTCCACCTTCTGTCCTTAATCTGATCACCTAGTCTTTGACTGTTGTCTTCCTCCTGATGTGGCTATACAACAGTTTCGGGTCAGTCTTGATTCTCGATGCTATGTCATTTTCATACTGTCGCTGGGCCTCCCTCCTTACCTGTGCGTACTCATTCCTGGCTCTGCGACTGATCTCCCTATTTTCGTGTGTTCTCTGCCTTCTGTACTTTTTCCATTCTCTATTGCACTTTGTTTTTGCCTCCTTACACCGTCGGGTAAACCAAGGGCTTGTTCTGGTCTTCCCGTTGTTACTGTTGCCCTTGGGAATGAACCTTTCCACTGTCTCCTTGCATTTTGTTGCTACATATTCCATCATTTCATTTACTGGCTTTCCTGCCAGTTCTCTGTCCCACTGGACCTCCCGCAGGAAGTTCTTCAACCCTATGTAGTCCCCTCTTTTATAGTCAGGCTTTTCCCATTCTACTCCTCTTATTCTCTCCACTTGCAGCTCTACTATGTATTCAAAGCACAGAACCACGTGGTCGCTAGCTCCTAGGGGACTCTCATACTTGATGTCCTCAATGTCTGAGCTGCCCAGGGTGAACACAAGGTCCAATCTTGCTGGTTCATCCTCCCCTCTCACTCTGGTAGTGTCCTTAACATGTTGGCGCATGAGGTTTTCCAGCACCACGTCCAACATCCTGGCTCTCCATGTTTCGGGACCCCCATGTGGCTCCAGGTTTTCCCAGTCAATCTCCCTGTGGTTGAAATCCCCCATAACCAGCAACTTTGCTCTGCTGGAGTGAGCTCTTCTTGCCACCTCAGCAAGTGTGTCCACCATTGCTCTGTTGCTCTCTTCATATTCCTCTCTTGGCCTCCTGCAGTTCTGTGGTGGATTATACATCACTGCAATGACCACTTTGTGTTCCCCAGACTGAAGTGTACCTGCTATGTAGTCTCTTTCTCCCGTCTCATCTATTCCTTCCATTTTCTCGAATTTCCATCTGTTTTTTACGAGCAGAGCAACCCCACCTCCCCCCCCTGCCCCTTCTATCTTTCCTCATGATCTGGTATCCTGGTGGGAAGATTGCATCTGTTATTGTCTCCATGAGTTTTGTTTCTGTAACTGCTATGATGTCTGGGGACTTCTCATTGATTCTTTCTTGCCATTCCTCATGTTTATTCGTTAATCCATCTGCATTTGTGTACCAAACCTTCAACTTCTGTTCTAATACTGCAACTGTGGTGCGGGGGGTGGAAACAGAGGGATCAGTGTGTGATGGTTGGTTTGGATTGTTCAGTTGCCTTGGGGGTGTCGTGGCTGGAGTCCTTCTGCAGGTGTTTCTGGGGGGTGCGCTTGTCCTTCCATTTGATCCTGGGTTATTCTGCTCTCCTTTTTCATTTCCTCCCATTTCTCCTTTCGTTTTTGAACTCTCTCTTTCATTGTCTTCCTTTCGTCCTGTGTTCTGTCTCGGTCGAGGTACACACTCCGGAACTCCTGCTTGCCTCTCAGCCGTGCTTTCTCCTGCAGGATCATGGTTCGGGTTGATTCTGCCTTGAAAATTACTTTGAGAGGCCGATTCCTTTTCTTTGTGAACCACCCAATTCTCCGAAAATTTGCCACCTGGGTCATGTCCCCCTCGCCTATCACCTTCATGATGTCTTCAATCGCTTTTTTCTCCTCCTGCTTTCTTTCATCATAAGTTTCCCCTTTAGCTTCGTCTAGCCCATAGACAAACACGGATCTCTCCCTTTCCACCTCCCACTGTGACTCCCATTGCATCCTCTGATGTGTTTTAGTTCCTTCCCGTGGAGTGTTCCTTCCTTCAGTCCCTTCCCTAGTTATGGCCCCTATGCTTCTTGGTTTATCCTTCCTGCTCACCTGCTCCTGGCCCCCACAGGTATCTGGTAAGGTCCTTGCACATATCCTAGTTCCTTCAATGTCTTCCAACCTCTCTGTCCTAGAGTGCTCCCTGTCTTTGTTTTGGCCCCATGTGGGTTTGACAGGACCTCTGCATACAGTTTAGTTTCCATGCTTCCTTCGGACCTGTTGTCTGTGTTCGATGTAGCCATTGCCGATGCTACTTCTGTAATATCTTTGTCCCTGTGCTGTTTCAGATGTCTCAGCTCCTCTTCTAATCTCTCTATCTTGATTTCTGCTGCTGTGGCCTGTTGCTTCCACCTTCTGCATTCTGCTGCTAACCTCTCTTCCATCTTCCTTTCCAGCTCATCTAGTCTCCTTCCCCAGTCTTCCTCCCTTTTTTTGAGCTCTACCTCCCATTCCTCCCTCTCAGATTCGTCCTTGGAGCCCCTTGTCCTCATCCTGGTTAGCGGGAGGGGAATAGATGGTTAGGAGAGGGGATGGATGGTTGTGGGGGAGGGGGAGGATGGTTATTGGAGGGGTAGAGATAGTTGGGGGAGGGAGTTAGATGGTTTGGGGGAGAGAGGGGATGGATGGTTATGGGGGAGGGGGAGGATGGTTATTGGAGGGAGGGAGGTTGTTGGGCGGGGGTTAGACGGTTTGGGGAGGGGTTAGGTGGTTTGGGGGAGGGGTAGGTGGCTAAGGTGAGGTGGTTAGGGAAGAGGTGGTACGTGTTTGTGTCAAGTGTTTGTGTCAAGTGGTGGAGGGTGTGTGTGTGTGTGTGTGTGTGTGTGTGTGTGTGTGTGTGTGTGTGTGTGTGTGTGTGTGTGTGTGTGTGTGTGTGTGTGTGTGTGTGTGTGTGTGTGTGTGTGTGTGTGTGTGCGTGCGTGTGCGTGTGTGCGTGGTGTGTGTGTGTGGTGTGTGTGTGTGGTGTGTGTGTGGTGTGTGTGTGTGTGTGGTGTGTGTGTGGTGTGTGTGTGGTGTGTATGTGTGTGTGTGTGTGTGTGTGTGTGTGTGTGTGTGTGTGTGTGTGTGTGTATGTGTGTGTGTGTATGTGTGTGTGTGTGTGTGTGTGTGTGTGTGTGTGTGTGTGTGTGTGTATGTGTGTGTGTGTGTATGTGTGTGTGTGTGTGTGTGTGTGTGTGTGTGTGTGTATGTGTGTGTGTGTGTGTGTCCACTCTACCTGCTCCATGAGCTTTATCGTACCCCTTCTTAAAGCTATGAATAGATCCTGCCTCCAGTACATCTTCCTCCAGATTGTCCTTCTTCCTGACAACTCTATAACTGAAGAAATACTTCCTAACATCTCATCTGAGTTTTTAACTTTCAGTTGAGAATTTAATGTCTCAACCTCTGATTTGTAACTTGTGTGCTAGTGCTTATTATTATTGTTGTTGTTGTTGTTTTTGTTGTTGAACTGCTCATCAGAAACCATTGGAGATTTGAGTAGATGGAAGTACGTAACGAATGGCAGGGAAGCAAGGTACACTTCAGATTGAGGGTCCCAAGGTGGTGATTGCAGTGATGTACAATCCACCACAGAACAGCAGAAGAGCAACAAAACAATGGTGGCCAGAAAGGTCCATAAGGGCAGGGCAGAGTTACTAGTTATGGGTGATTTCAATCACTGGGAAAACCTGGAGCCATACAGGGGACCAGAAACATGGAATACTAAGATTGAGGTGGTACTGGAAAACCTCACGCATGAACATATTAGGACACTACCAGAGAGAGAGAGAGAGAGAGAGAGAGAGAGAAGAAGAAGAAGAAGAAGAAGAAGAAGATTAACCAGCAAGGCTGGACCTCATATTCACCTTGAGTAGTTCAGACACTGAGGACATTACATATGAAAGCCCCCTCGGAGCTAGTGATCATGTGGTCCTGAGCTTTGAATACATTGTAGAGTTAAAAGTGGAGAGTGATGCAGCACAAGTAGGACGGGACAAGCCACAACTACAAAAAAAAGTTGGCTACACAGACATGAGGAATTTCCAACATGAGGTACAGTGGGAAAGAGAACTGGTGGGAAAATCAGTAAATAAAATGAGGGAATACATGACCACAAATTGCAAGGAGGCAAAGGAGAGGTTCGTACCTAAGAGCAACAAAAACAATGGTAAAACCAGAACGAGCCCTTGGTTCACCCAAAAGTTTAGAGAGGACAAAACTGTGCTAGAGAATGGAATAAAGTATAGAAAACAAAGGACCCAGGAAAATAAGATTACCCGAAGAGCCAGAAACGAATATGCGTGGATAAGAAGGAATGCCCAGCGATAAGACCGAGATAACATCGAAAGCCAAATCTGACCCAAAGCTGTTGTACAGACATATCAAGAAGAAAACAGCAGTCAATGACCAGGTAATCAGGCTGAGGAAGGAAGGAGGAGAGATCACAAGAAACGACCGACCGACACGAGATTTAAGGAAGTATTTGCAGTGGAGACAAAGTACCTCAGCAAACCGAGATGGAAGGATACACTAACAAGTGCTAGACACACTACACACAACTGGGGAGGAGGGAAAAGGCTGCTAAGTGAGCTAGATACCTCAAAGACGGTGGGACCGGACATCATCTCTTAACCATGGGTCATGACAGAGGGAGCAGACGCAGTGTGTGTGCCACTAAACTAACAACAATCCTCAACAAATTTATCGAAACAGGGAAACTACCTAAGGTGTGGAAGACAGCAAATGTAGTCTCAATCTTTAAGAAAGGAGACAGGTAGCATCAAACTACAGACCACTGTCACTGATATGTACGGTATGGAAAGTCATGGAGAACTTTATCAGGAGATGGTGGAGCACCTAAAAAGAAATGAGCTTATATACGATAACCAGCACGGTTTCACAGAGGGGAAATCTTGTATCACAAACTTACTGGAGTTTTACAAGGTGACAGAAGACTGGAGAGAGAAAGGGGTGGGTAGACTGCATTTTCTTGGACTGTAAAAAGGCTTTTGACACAGTTCCACACAACAGATTAGTGCAAAAGCTAGAGGATAATACCGAGCACCTCTGAGGCGCACATCAACCAAATAACTGCTACAACATATGGGCGCCTGGCAAACCTATGAATACGGAGTAGAGTGACGTTGAAAAGAATGAAAGAGGGAGAATTTGAGGAGAAAGAGGAATTGGGGCGGAGGAGTAATTAGGATGTAAAGGAATGGAGAAAAGGGGTGGAAAGGGAAGCATTGAACCTGGAGAGAGATGAGGCAGCAGAGAAAGCCTGATGTAGAATAGGGAAAGGAAGCAGAAAGGCAAGGCCACTGGGAAGAAAATGGGAAAGAATGTGGAAGACTGTGGTCTGCTGGGCCTATAAGAGAGGGGGGAGGGTTCAGCCGGTACATGGGTCCGAGGCTCTGCTGTGATTCTCTGAATCAAATTTTAGAAAACCAGAACCGAAACCTTTAGAATTGCTAAATTTATTAACAAAATACAAACTTTGTGAGATTTTGTAAATGTATATGTTAGTTTGAGAATATTATTGACAATTCTAGCTACAGTAGTGTCAGTAAAGAGATCTTTATGCAGACTTAAACATATAATAAAAAATTTAAGGTCTACTATGTGCCAAACCCGACGTGTTGATTTAGCAAGACTAAGTATTACATCAATCATTGCCAGAGAAATTTATTTTAATAGTGTTATTAGAAATTTTGCAGACAAAAATGCCAGAAAAACTCATTTCACTATCTAGTCTAAGTAAATATTAAAATTTTAAGAATTAATTTTACTCTGAAAGACCTTATTAAACGTTTAAAAATTTAGACACTTGTATAGTTAAAGGTCAACAAAAAATGGTTTTACTGGGCTTCAAATTCTCAATTTTGAGAGAAGCCTCAGTCTGCCCCCCAGGGGACCCAAAAGCAGTCTTGTTCCGCCTTGCAAAATTTCTCCTGGAGGCCCTGGTGGTAGGTTTAACAGAGAGGGAGGGGGTTGGGATGATAGGTATATTATATTGGGGTACCAACCCATCCTCCCTCTCCAGGTGCAGGGATGGGAAGGGCAGGGAGGAAAGGGGGAGAGGGAATAGGTAAATGTTAGGACAGTAAGGCCCTTCTTCCCTCCCCTCCCCACTTATCTAATAAGTTTGAAGTTTCCGTTGCTGCTGAACCCACAGTGTACTGTTGAGGACATCCTCATCAACCTACTGAAGACTGACATCCTCATCAACCTACTGAAGACTGACATCCTCATCAACCTACTGAAGACTGACAGCCTCATCAACCTACTGAAGATTGACATCATCAACCTACTGAAGACTGACATCCTCATCAACCTACTGAAGACTGACATCCTCATCAACCTACTGAAGACTGACATCCTCATCAACCTACTGAAGACTGACATCCCCATCAACCTACTGAAGACTGACATCCTCTTCAACCTACTGAAGACTGACATCCTCATCAACCTACTGAAGACTGACATCCTTATCACCCTACTGAAGACTGACAGCCTCATCAACCTACTGAAGACTGACATCCTCATCAACCTACTGAAGACTGACATCCCCATCAACCTACTGAAGACTGACATCCTCATCAACCTACTGAAGACTGACAGCCTCATCAACCTACTGAAGACTGACATCCTCATCACACTCTTCAGACTGATATACGCAGCACATCCTCTGTGATGAGCTATAAGGTGCTATGAGCTATTAGGTGCTTGATTGAGTTTATATGAGCTGTGAAGATTTTCTCAATATTTTCCAGTTCAGCAATTTCGTCTGCCTGGAAAGGGGCCGTTAGTACACAGCAATATTCAAGCCAAAAAGAGAGAATGAGTGACCTGAAGAGTGTCATCACTGGCTTTGCACCTCATGTTGTTAAAGTTCTAGTAATCCAATCTATCATTTTCGTTGCAGTTGTGATAATGACATCACTGAGTTCCTTGAGTGTGAGATAATCTCATATTATCACTCCCCAGGTCTTTAACTTAGACTTAGGCTTTATTGAGTGATTTGAGTTTGTCCTGTACACCGAACTTGGTTATATTTCCTCAGTCATTCCGTAACCTAGTATCTGAAATTTGTCCTCATTGAACCACATATTGTTGTCAGTAGCTCAATGGAAGACTTTGTTTATATCGTGTTAGAGGCTTGCTGTCTTCTATGTATGTCACTCTCATACAGATTCTAACATCGTCTGCAAAGAATGATGCAGTTTATGTCCCTGTCTGTCAGAAATGAGAAAGAGAAGTTGGATGAACACAGTTACTTGGAGAACAGAACTTTTCACTTTATCAGCCCCAGATTTCATTCTATTACTCTTTGGGTTCTGTTTGTTATAAAGTTTAATGTCCATCTGCCAGCCTTTCCAGCTATTCATTTATAAACGCATTTTGTGCACAATTACCCCATGGTCACACTAGTCATTGTACTATATCTGCATTTTGTTTATCTTTTTGTATCCAAGACCATCTGTAAAGGTCTAGCAACTGCAAGAGGCGGGAGCTGCCTGTTCTGAACTCAAGCTGATCAGAGTTGTGCAATTGTTGCGATTCCATGTCAGTGTCAGTCTTGCATCTTAAAACCTTTTCAAAAATCTTGATAATTTGAGACGTCAGTGCTAGCGGTCTATAATATGTTGTAATTGATTTGCTTCCATCTTCGTACACTGGAGTTATATCAGTGTTCCAGTAATGTAACTATCACAAAAAATAGGGAAACCACACACTGCTAGTGTACCAACAAGGTAGCAATCATGTTTAGTGATCGACATAAAATTGACCCGAGGGTATCTGCACACGTCAATAGCTGGACGAATCTTTCCCTAGTTACAGTACACGAGCGTTAAAAATCTTAAGCTGATCATATGAGGCGTTCAAAAGATGTGAATGAAAACCTTGGAGGAAGACACACACACACACACACACACACACACACACACACACACACACACACACACACACACACACACACACACACACACACACACACACACACGACTGGACACCTGGTCCAGCAAATGGCTTCTCGAATTTAATCCTGCCAAATGCAAAGTCATGAAGATAGGGGAAGGGCACAGAAGACCACAGACAGAGTATAGGCTAGGTGGCCAAAGACTGCAAACCTCACTCAAGGAGAAAGATCTTGGAGTGAGTATAACACCGAGCATGTCTCCGGAAACACACATCAATCAGATAACTGCTGCAGCATATGGGCGCCTGGCAAACCTGAGAACAGCATTCCGATACCTTAGTAAGGAATCATTCAAGACACTGTACACCGTGTATGTCAGGCCCATACTGGAGTATGCAGCACCTGTTTGGAACCCGCACTTGATAAAGCACGTCAAGAAACTAGAGAAAGTACAAAGGTTTGCGACAAGGTTAGTTCCAGAGCTAAGGGGAATGTCCTATGAAGAAAGATTAAGGGAAATCGGCCTGACGACACTGGAGGATAGGAGGGTCAGGGGAGACATGATAACGACATATAAAATACTGCGTGGAATAGACAAGGTGGACAAAGACAGGATGTTCCAGGGAGGGGACACAGAAACAAGAGGCCACAATTGGAAGTTGAAGACACAAATGAGTCAGAGAGATAGTAGGAAGTATTTCTTCAGTCATAGAGTTGTAAGGCAGTGGAATAGCCTAGAAAATGACGTAGTGGAGGCAGGAACCATACACAGTTTTAAGACGAGGTTTGATAAAGCTCCTGGAGCTGGGAGAGAGAGGGCCCAGTAGCAACCGGTGAAGAGGCGGGGCCAGGAGCTAAGACTCGACCCCTGCAACCACAAATAGGTGAGTACACACACACTAGCATATAGGTGAGTGCACAACTGACATAATCCCTGATCATGTGAGCAACTAATGCCACAAGAACAGGATCTATCATGCCACACTTGAGGCGACACAATAGCACCACAGCTCTCTGGTTACCACCGCCACCATGCCATTCTCTCACCAACACCGACCACACGCACACAAACTTACACAAATATGCAAACAAACATTCACGTGGCCAGGAGCCGAGATTCGAACCATTTAAATACAAAAAAGCATGTAGAACAAGCTACATGGGGATGGAAATTATGAACTCTAGATCTTTCGCACTCTTGTGCGTTGTCAGGAGCTATTCAATGCTGGAAGACAGCAACAGATAGGAGGGGAAATTCTCTGAGGCAAGGCAGAAGATATCAATAGCGGAACATGACACGTCATGGGCTACCATTGATACCTTCTGCCTTGCATATGGGCGATCACCAACAGATCCCTATCTGTAGACTCAAATCAGTTCCTCATCAACGAGGCTTTAGTGAATACGTCAGATTGCGGGCAGCGGGCAGCGGGCAGCGGGCAGCGGGCAGCGGGCACCTATAGCCTGATCAACAAGGCCAGCAACTGTGAGAACTAATCTGGGACCGGGCTGAGGGGGCGGTGACCTCCGGAAGTGACTAACCAGCCTGCAGTGTGTGTAAATTTTTTTGTGATAATTACGTAATGGGAGCAAAAGCTATCTATGTGTCCCTTATAGCTCATCGCAGAAGATGCGTTGCGTATCCCAGTCTGAGGAGGGTGATGAGGATGTCAGTCTTCAGTAGGTTGATGAGGATGTCAGTCTTCAGTAGGGTGGTGAGGATGTCAGTCTTCAGTAGGTTGACGAGGATGTCAGTCTTCAGTAGGTTGACGAGGATGTCAGTCTTCAGTAGGGTGATGAGGATGTCAGTCTTCAGTAGGTTGATGAGGATGTCAGTCTTCAGTAGGGTGATGAGGCTGTCAGTTTTCAGTAGAGTGATGAGAATGTCAGTCTTCAGTAGGGTGATGAGGATGTCAGTCTTCAGTAAGGTGATGAGGCTGTCAGTCTTCAGTAGGCTGATGAGGCTGTAAGTTTTCAGTAGTGATGAGAATGTCAGTCTTCAGTAGGTTGATGAGGATGTCAGTCTTCAGTAGGGTGATGAGGCTGTCACACACACACACACACACACACACACACACACAAACCCATACACACACACACAAACACACACACACACACACACACACACACACACACACACACACACACACACACACACACACACACACACACACACACACAAACCCATACACACACACACACACACATACACACACACAAACCCCTACACACACACACACACATACACACACACACACACACACACACACACACACACACACACACACACACACACACACACACACACACACACACACACAACCATACACACACACACACACACACACACACACACACACACACACACACACACACACACACACACACACACACACACACACACACACACACACACACACACACACACACACACACACAAGGCTAGTCCCAGAGCTCAAGGGAATGTCGTACGAGGAAAGGTTAAGGGAAATCGGACTGACGACACTGGAGGACAGAAGGGTCAGGGGAGACATGATAACGACATACAAGATACTGCGGGGAATAGACAAGGTGGACAGAGATAGGATGTTCCAGAGAGGGGACACAGGGACAAGGGGTCACAACTGGAAGCTGAAGACTCAGACGAGTCACAGGGACGTTAGGAAGTATTTCTTCAGTCATAGAGTTGTCAGCAAGTGGAATAGCCTAGCAAGTGAAGTAGTGGAGGCAGGAACCATACATAGTTTTAAGAAGAGGTATGACAAAGCTCAGGAAGCAGAGAGAGAGAGGATCCAGTAGCGATCAGTGAAGAGGCGGGGCCAGGAGCTGGGTCTCGACCCCTGCAACCACAATTAGGTGAGTACACACACACACACACACACACACACACACACACACACACACACACACACACACACACACACACACACACACACACATACACACACACACACACACACTCATTCACAAACTCATACATACACTATGTGTATGTTTTGAGTTAGTGATGTCACTTTGAGTATGCTATAGTGATGCCAATATGGGTACCTGGAGAGGGTATGTTAAAGTTTTTATATATAAGCTCAGTGGGTAATTAATTCATACTTTATGTGGAGTGGGTGTGGATGAGAAACCAGTCTGCTTTTCTATCCAGTGTTTTTGTTGATACCTCTCCAGTGTTGGCGTCAGACAGTTCTTGTCTTCTTTCAAACTTTTCCCTCAGTCTTTTTTATTGTGCCGAAGCTTAGTCATTTGTAGTCTTGCTACATCGAATTTTGAAAAACTTTCATCGTTCATAGAAACCTGATTCATCCGTCCGTAACCATTATTAATGACTAGTATTCCAGGAAATGAGATCGTACATCGTTTTGCAAACATTATTCCCAGCCTGGAAAATGTGATGTTGAGTATAAATGAATTACCCACGGTGATAGGACTGGCCGGTCATCAACTCTGGCTGTCGTACTCAGCACCAGGTCTCAGGTCCACTCCTCTGAGAGTCATTGATGATTCTGATGAGCCCTGTCCTTGCGTTCGTGTTGAAGATAACTCATTAATGTTGCTGGTGTTGATCGCCTCTGTCATGTTGCCACGGTGTGTCTATATATTGGAGACATTTGGCTGGTGACACATCAGGTGTCAGCAAACCGAGGGAATAGGGTGCACCAGCAAGTGCTGGACACACTCCACACAGCCGAGGAGGTGAAGAAACTGCTAGGTGAGCTAGATACTTCGAAGGCGGTGGGACCAGATAACATCTCTCCATGGATGCTGAGAGAGGGAGCAGGTGCAATATGTGTGCCACTAACAATAATCTTTAATAAATCTATTGAAACAGCGCAACTGTCTGGGGTATGGAACACATCAAACGTAATCCTGATTTTAAAGAGAGGAGACAGATGAGCAGCACTAAACTATAGACCTGTGTCGCTGACTTGTATAGTATGTAAAGTTATGGAGAAGATTATTAGGAGAAGGGTAGTGGAGCACTTAAAGAGGCAAGGGCTCATACATGACAATCAGCATGGCTTCAGGGAAGGGAAATCCTGCATCACAAACCTACTAGAGTTATATGCTAAGGTAACAGAAGTAAAACAGAAGAGAGAGCGATGGGTAGACTGCATCTTCTTGGACTGTAAGAAGGCTTTCGACACACTACCACACAAGAGACTGGTTGAAAAGCTAAAAGAGCAGGCTGAAATAGCAGGGAAAGTACTGCAATGGATCAAGGAATACCTGATAGGAAGGAATCAACGTGTGCTGGTACGTGACGAGGCGTCAGAGTGGGTGCATGTGTCGGGTGGGGTTCCACGAGGGTCAGTCCTGGGTTCGATGCTGTTTCTAGTATATGTGAATGACATGACAGAAGAGATAGATCCAGAGGTGTCCCTGTTTGTAGACGAAACACGTCCTAATGTTTCCACCCGTACTGGGGGATTGAACCACGTATCCCAATGTGTAAGCTGAGTGCGCTGCCAATCACCAACAGCATTACAAAGGTATCCAGTTATCTTACAATTTTAATCTTTCTCAACGATTCTGGGATCGACTCAGATATTTGTGTCTATATTCTAAATGCTACCTATATCTCTCTCCCCGTGCCAAGAGCAGGTTGAGTAGTAACTAAGTTAGTTTAATATCTTCATTATGCGCCCCATACCCATCCTGTGGGCGGTAGTCAAAAAGATTGCAGAGGTACATAATGGGTCCAGGGACTGGGCCCCAAAATTTTGATAGCTGAACAAGTTACAAAGGTAATGAACTCCAGGTAGATCTGGTCACAATCATGACAGGTTACAAAGGTAATGACCCATCTACACGTCTATACATGGTTACAATCATGAACAAATTACAAAGTAATAGCTAAGCGAACCTTTGTACACCAGACGTCTGGCAGCAGGGTTTATACGGCACCAACCGTCTAATACTGTTATCCTACCTCAGTTACTGTTATCTTACCTCAGTTACTGTTATCCTACCTCAGTTACTGTTATCTTACCTCAGTTACTGTTATCCTACCTCAGTTACTGTTATCTTACCTCAGTTACTGTTATCCTACCTCAGTTACTGCTATCTTACCTCAGTTACTGTTATCCTACCTCAGTTACTGTTATCTTACCTCAGTTACTGTTATCCTACCTCAGTTACTGTTATCTTACCTCAGTTACTGTTATCTTACCTCAGTTACTGTTATCCTACCTCAGTTACTGTTATCTTACCTCAGTTACTGTTATCTTACCTCAGTTACTGTTATCTTACCTCAGTTACTGTTATCCTACCTCAGTTACTGTTATCTTACCTCAGTTACTGTTATCCTACCTCAGTTACTGTTATCTTACCTCAGTTACTGTTATCCTACCTCAGTTACTGTTATCCTACCTCAGTTACTGTTACCCTATCTCAGTTACTGTTACCCTACCTCAGTTACTGTTACCCTATCTAAGTTACTGTTACCTTACCTCAGTTACTGTTACCCTACCTCAGTTACTTTTATCCTACCTCAGTTACTGTTATCTTACCTCAGTTACTGTTATCTTACCTCAGTTACTGTTATCCTACCTCAGTTACTGTTATCCTACCTCAGTTACTGTTATCCTACCTCAGTTTCTTTTATCCTACTTCAGTTACGTTTATCCTGCCTCAGTTACGCTTACCCTACCTCAGTTTTTATCCTACCTCAGTTACTGTCATCCTACCTCAGTTACTTTTATCCTACCTCAGTTACTTTTATCCTACCTCAGTTACTTTTATCCTACCTCAGTTACTTTTATCCTACCTCAGTTACTTTTATCCTACCTCAGCTACTGTTATCCTACCTCAGTTACTTTTATCCTACCTCAGTTACTTTTATCCTACCTCAGTTACTGTTACCCTGCCTAAGTTACTGTTATCCTACCTCAGTTACTGTTATCCTACCTAAGTTACTGTTATCCTACCTCAGTTACTGTTATCCTACCTCAGTTACTGTTATCCTACCTCAGTTACTGTTATCCTGCCTCAGTTACGCTTATCCTACCTCAGTTTTTATCCTACCTCAGTTACTGTCATCCTACCTCAGTTACTTTTATCCTACCTCAGTTACTTTTATCCTACCTCAGCTACTGTTATCCTACCTCAGTTACTTTTATCCTACCTCAGTTACTGTTATCCTACCTCAGTTACTTTGATCCTACCTCAGTTACTGTTATCCTACCTCAGTTACTTTTATCCTACCTCAGTTACGTTTATCCTACCTCAGTTACTTTTCAAAGGTACCCTATCAATAGTCTGCTAACACCCAGATACCAAGTTGTTGATAAGTGATGAAAGGCAGCAGATGTAAGGAGACTTGGCCACTCGTTTCTACTCAAGATAACACTGATGAGAACTGATATCATATTTTCATTATTATTATTATTATTGTTGTTGTATTCATTAGAGAAGCACTAAGGTCATAAGGGTTATAGGCAATTAGATTTGATCCAGGGAAGGCGAGGGTAGCTCTAATTCCTCACATCAAGAGCTCTTCACCAGCGTCAAGGTAACCTTCCAAAACCCATCGCACCCCACCAACTTTCCACAGTTATCGTAAATTAATTAGTGTCGAAGGAATCTTAGATATTGTTTTAAAATTAATATTTAGTTTGTGTAGGTTTTTATTTTTATAATCTTTCAAGTTGTGAATGTTGTTGATCATTTTATTTTGTTTTGTTTTGGTTTTTGCCCTTTGGTCAATGTTGACGTTATGAGGTGGTTGACACTAGGCGAGGTAATATTGAGCACATCATCGACAGTTCACCGCAGGAGACTCCAGGTCGTACTCAAAGGGATCCGGTTTCTACACCCTCGCTGGGCGAGACATGAGGTTCAGTCTCCTGATCTTCGCCTGTTAGTGTGACTAACCACTGGTTCAAGTCTAACCGAAACGTCGTCATAAGCTTCTTTCTATGTGCAGGTTATTTGTGTACAGTCCCCTTATACCCACTTCCCTTGTTCCTCAAGTAGCAAATGGTTGAAGCCTACTTCCACCACTTTCTCGTCGAGGTCATTTCACTTCTTGACCTTCCCGAGGTTGAAAACCTACCTACTAACATCCCTGTGGCTCGTCTGTGTTTAACTTACAGCTGTGCTCCATGTTTCCTGGCCTCTCCACAAACCTTTCGCCCTGTTTACCCTAACGATTCCTCTGAAGCATTTGGCTCTTGTAGGCCCGTTCTAGAGAAGGACCCAGTCAAAAACAAGGCACACGGCTGTTGAAGAAGGAAAAGGCATAATACCGTGACTGTAAGAATATACAAATAAACCGCACACATGAGAGAACAGCTTATGACGATGTTTCGGTCCGACCTGGACTATTTACAAGTCACAATAATACACGAAGATGAGGGAGCAATTATATATAGGAGAAGGGGACAAGGAAGGGACAGAGAGAGGAAGAAAGTGGAAAAATAGTGGTAGAGGTAGAGGTAATGCTGGTAGTGGAAGTAGTAGTGGAAGTAGTAGTGGAAGTAGTAAATAGGGGGAGTAGTGGTAGTAGTAAATAAGGGGAGTAGTGGTAGACAGAAAGGGCAGTGAAGGGAGACATTAGTGGTACGTTGATCTGTGAGACAAGCCTACCTCGTAAGATGAGTCACAAACATGGGGATTTCACGCGTACCTGTATAAAAATCTTTGTAAGTGGGGTTTCCGACTTCTCCGAATCGGTTGGATTTTTCCGGTATGTCTAGATAAGTAAGTTTATTCAGGTATACACAAATACAGTTACATAGATCATACATACATCTTTCAATGGGCTGCAGAAAACAATATGAAGTTCATAGATGAGAAATTTCAATTACTCCGATATGGTAAACATAAGGAAATTAACACTTCATTAGAGTATAAAACAAATTCCAGCCACAAAATAAAGCGAAAAACTAACGTCAAAGACTTGGGAGTGATCATGTCGGAGGATCTCACCTTCAAGGACTATAACATTGTATCGCATCTGCTAGAAAAATGACAGGATGGATAATGAGAACTTTCAAAACTAAAATCACTCACTACGAAATCAAAAGACTCGGCAGACGATGCAACATCCCCCCAGTGAAAAGCAGGGGTGTCACTAGCACGTTAAGAGACAACACAATAAGTGTCAGGGGTCTGAGACTGTTCAACTTCCTCTCAGCATACATAAGGGGGATTACCAACAGACCCCTGGCTGTCTTCAAGCTGGCACTGGACAAGCACCTAAAGTCGGTACCTGACCAGCCCGGCTGTGGTTCGTACGTTGGATTGCATGCATCCAGCAGTAACAGCCTGGTTGATCAGGCTCTGATCCACCAGGAGGCCTGGTCACAGACCGGGCCGCGAGGGCGTTGACCCCCGGAACTCTCTCCAGGTAATACGTATAGAGAACCTAGGATAACCCAGAAAAGGCAGAGTGACTTATTTCCATTGGTATCAACAACGGAGTGGAAACATTGGACGTGTTTCCTTACACCGGTTGTCCATGTTCACCCATCAGTAAAATGGGTAACTGAGTGTTAGTCGACTGGTGTGGGTCGCATCCTGGGACAAAACTGACCCAATTTGCCCGAGATGCTCAGCATAACAAGCGGCTTTCTATATAGTAGTATGTCATTGATGTCAGCTAGGACTGTATACCTTGTACACATACTTGTAGTAAATAAATATATTAATATTATTATTACTATGACGTACTGCGTCGCAATATTGACGCTGAACCCTAAATGCACAATTGCACCCTGTGGTACTGCTTTTTGCTCAAAATATCGAGTATGTACAAGTGCTAGGAAAAAATCATTATCATGAATTTGAAGTACGTGATTCTAAACAGGAAAATCAAGTTTTTTTCCCCCATTGTAAATCGAGTTACGGGGTAAAAGGCAGCCAATGAGGTGCCAGCATACTGGAGGTGTGTCTCAGGTGAGGTAAATGCAGTGAAAATACCATTAAATATATATCAACTAACAAAGTTACAGCAGGGATAGATGTGTTGATCAGTATCACACACGGCCACAGTGGGCAGTAAGAAATACCCTCTCGACAAAGAAAAATATAGAAAACGTTTATTTTGGATGTTGTCAGAGTATGGCAACTGTGAAGGGTATGAGAGGTGGGTAGCATCAGCACATGGTGCAAGTAGTGAGTGTGTCACAGTGGTTGGGTGTAGACACTCTGCTCCCTCCTCTCCCTGGGCACAAGCACACACGTACTTCCAACATGAGTTCTCTCCTCAATAACTTGATCGTGACGGATCCTTCTGGGTCCAGCAGGAAGGAGAGCGGTGGCAACCTCATCCACCTCCAGCAGAGACCCACGGAGGACATGGCAACACAAGGGTATGTCTCCAACAATTTTTTTGTTGTAGACTCACTATTTGTGTCTCTCAGGTTGCAGGCAAGCCTGCAACATTGTTTCTCAATATTGCATTCGACTTTTAATCCCTACTGTTTTGTAATACATTCGTGACGCCTCATCCATACATACATTATTAATGCAAATTCAAATTCAAATTCAAAGTTTATTCTCTATAAGGATTACAATGCTGAGTTTACAGAAATTTGGTTATTGTTTGGTTTACATGTAGTAAATTGTGATTACAGAGTGTACCACTAGAACGCTTAGCATGGCTAGGCATTTCGGGCATACTTAGTTTTATTCTTAATTGTAAAATATTACAAATTATGAGGTAAGTTGGTATTATGGCTAAGTGACTAAATACTAGTTTGTGAGTTTAGCAATGTGAATGCTTTTGTTTTGGCACAGTACATAGTTTCAGTATTGGAGTATCACAGGATTCATTATTTTAAGACTGAGATTAATATTTCTGTTTATGGTCAAATGAGTGAGTGTAAGTGTGAACCACCAGGTGGTATTCGTGTAGTTAGTTGACGGGGTGTATCAGGGAGATAAGATGTTTTCTAATGGTAGTTTTGAAGGTGATGAATGTGTCTGCAGTTCTAGAGTTCTCAGGTAGGGTATTCCAGATTTTAGGGCCTTTGACATACATTGAATTTTTGTAAAGGTTTAGTCGGACACGGGGAATGTCGTAGAGATGTTTGTGTCTGGTGTTATGCCTGTGGGTTCTGTCACAACTACCAAGAAAGCGTTTTAGGTCAAGGTTGATATTAGAGTTTAAGGCCCTGTAGATATAGATTGCACAGTAGTAAGTGTGGATGTACTGAACTGGGAGTAAGTTTAGATCTATGAAGAGTGGGGGGGGTGTGTTGCCAGGGATGGGATTTAGTGATTATTCTTACTGCAGCTTTTTGTTGGGTTATTATTGGCTTTAGGTGTGTTGCTGCAGTTGATCCCCAAACACAAATAGTATAGGTGAGGTATGGATAAATAAGTGAGTGGTATAGTGTGAGAAGGGCATTTTGCGGCACGTAGTATCGTATCTTGGAGAGGATCCCAACATGGTAAGTAAGTTGATTCACGTACATGAGTACAGTTATCATTCCCAGTAATATGTATATATTATCTAGGATAAGCCCTAAAAAAGTCAGGCTTATTTCCATTGGTGTCCTTGGTATATAATATTGTTTTATCAGTATTTACATCATTAACAAACAGATATGTACCTGGACACCTGAGCATAGTTAAGATTACACTATATTAGTACATTATCTTGTTATTTGGTTAATGCTACTCTGTGGTTTTGTGTCCGAGATAAAAAAGATTAAAGCATTATGTCAAGCCTTGTAAAGTCGTCAATTAAGTCCTGTGTAATATTTCTAATCGTTTTTGTTTCACATTCGGTAAGGGTTTGATTGTACTATATTTGTTAACCAGGACTGACAGTGGTGAAGATAAGATAAGATTTCGTTCGGATTTTTAACCCCGGAGGGTTAGCCACCCAGGATAACCCAAGAAAGCCAGTGCGTCATCGAGGACTAACTGCCCCCCAGGATGCGACCCACACCAGTCGACTAACACCCAGGTACCTATTTGCTGCTAGGTGAACAGGACAACAGGTGTAAGGAAACGTGTCGAAATGTTTCCACCCGCCGGGAATCGAACCCGGGCCCTCCGTGTGTGAAGCGGGAGCTTTAGCCACCAGGCCACCAGTTATACTCCATCAACTAACCAACCTACCAAATGACCTCCAAGAAGTTAAAGCTGCCACTAATTGAAGTGACTGTGCGTGAGTCCGTGATTGTTACGAGAGAAACTTTTAGATTATTTTATGACTGCTAGTTGAACAGCAAGTGTAGTGAGATTTATCCCTATACTGCTCAGAGGCAGTACAGATATAGCTTACAGAACAAGATCAAAAGAACGAATTAACTGTTGCAGGCCTACTGGCCCATGACAGGCCGGTCTAACTCACAACCACTAGCACGAGCCCTCAGTATTCTTTGGAGAAAGCTTAGCTCTAGGTGAAATACCGGAGGCCTTCAAGAGTGCAGAGATAGCTCATTTGCATAAAGGAGGTAGTAGAGCACTAGCTAAAAACTACAGACCAGTAGCCCTAACTTTTCACAATAAAAATCTTCGAAAGAGTGATGAGACGGCAGATTACAAATTTCATGGCCCAGCACAACCAGCATAACCCGAGCCCAGTGGCCCAGTGGCTAACGCGACGGTCTGGAGTTTTGAGACTCTCTGATCGCGGGTTCTATTCCCGCCCGTGGTAAGGATTGTCCAGGCTAACAGGCATGATGGATGGCAGGTCAGGCATCAGCCAGGCATGATGACCGGCAGAGCAGGCAGACAGCCAGGCATGATGACTGGCAGGTTAGGCAGACAGTCAGGCATGATGGCTGGCAGGGAAGGCAGGATGTCAGCAGACAGGCAGGGAAGCAGCTAGATAGGCTGGCTGGAGGGCTTAGCAACTATGTCATTTCTTCACGTATTGTTTACAATACATAGCTAGGTTAGGTGAGGTTAAGTTAAAGATCGAGACACTCGTGCAGCATATGGTAATGGAAATATAAACACAAATGCAGTATAATGTGATCCTTTATTGACTACGTTTCGCCCACACAGTGGGCTTTTTCAAGTCACTGTGTGGGCGAAACGTAGTCAATAAAGGATCACATTATACTGCATTTGTGTTTATATTGCCATTGTGTCGGTATTTTATACCATTTATTTCCAGCATATGGAAATCTTTATTCAGGAAACGTTTCGCCACACAGTGGCTTCATCAGTCCAATACAAAGTAGAAATGGGTAAGCCTCTGTGGCAAAACACTTCCTTAATAAAGATTCACATATGTTGCATAAGTGTCTCAACTTGTCGGTTTTCAAATCCATTTATCACACAAGGTTTAGTTAGGTTAGGTGAGATTAAGTTAGGTTATATAATCTGAGAAGTGTGTATATCATTTATTGAGATACTGTGTATAAACACCAATAGGTGTATATCTCTCTCTCAGGATATATGTGCTAAGTAATTATTTAAATCTCTATATTATATGTGATTAGTCTTGATTTTAGTGTATAGGTGAATAGCCTACATGACTCACACACACAGTTGCTAGGCTTGAAGCAACAAGGTGTGGAGAGTGGGGTAGTGGGAAGTTTGGGGAATTCACGTGTTGACCAACCCAAGATTACAAGACTTCAGAGGATAACATCCATGAGTGTCTCATCCAAGGTATTGCCGGAAGGTACTGACGGCACAAGCTATATATAACGCCGTTATTCATTCTTATTTTTTCATTTGAACATTTCGGTCATATCTTCCCTAATTCTATTTATTTCCAGAGAGTTCAAATTCAGTGGAAAGGTTTATGACACAAGGGATAAACTTCGTCATTCATTGAACCCTTTCCATAGCAATTAGTGAGCAGCATAATCTAAATGAAATTGAATTATAACCTTAGGACTTACCTATATTGGGCCCCTACTTAAACAAGATGGGTCCTACACAGATGACAGCAAGGAAATGAGTGAGCTACTCAAGTCCCAATATGACTCAGTTTTTAGCAAGCCGCTAACCAGACTGAGAGTCGAAGATCAAAATTAATTTTTTATGAGAGAGCCACAAAATTTGATTAACACAAGCCTATCCGATGTTATCCTGACGCCAAATGACTTCGAACAGGCGATAAATGACATGCCCATGCACTCTGCCCCAGGGCCAGACTCATGGAACTCTGTGTTCATCAAGAACTGCAAGAAGCCCCTATCACGAGCCTTTTCCATCCTATGGAGAGGGAGCATGGACACGGGGGTCGTCCCTCAGTTACTAAAAACAACAGACATAGCCCCACTCCACAAAGGGGGCAGTAAAGCAACAGCAAAGAACTACAGACCAATAGCACTAACATCCCATATCATAAAAATCTTTGAAAGGGTCCTAAGAAGCAAGATCACCACCCATCTAGAAACCCATCAGTTACACAACCCAGGGCAACATGGGTTTAGAACAGGTCGCTCCTGTCTGTCTCAACTATTGGATCACTACGACAAGGTCCTAAATGCACTAGAAGACAAAAAGAATGCAGATGTAATATATACAGACTTTGCAAAAGCCTTCGACAAGTGTGACCATGGCGTAATAGCGCACAAAATGCGTGCTAAAGGAATAACAGGAAAAGTCGGTCGATGGATCTATAATTTCCTCACTAACAGAACACAGAGAGTAATCGTCAACAGAGTAAAGTCCGAGGCAGCTACGGTGAAAAGCTCTGTTCCACAAGGCACAGTACTCGCTCCCATCTTGTTCCTCATCCTCATATCCGACATAGACAAGGATGTCAGCCACAGCACCGTGTCTTCCTTTGCAGATGACACCCGAATCTGCATGACAGTGTCTTCCATTGCAGACACTGCAAAGCTCCAGGCGGACATCAACAGAATCTTTCAGTGGGCTGCAGAAAACAATATGAAGTTCAACGATGAGAAATTTCAATTACTCAGATATGGTAAACATGAGGAAATTAAATCTTCATCAGAGTACAAAACAAATTCTGGCCACAAAATAGAGCGAAACACCAACGTCAAAGACCTGGGAGTGATCATGTCGGAGGATCTCACCTTCAAGGACCATAACATTGTATCAATCGCATCTGCTAGAAAAATGACAGGATGGATAATGAGAACCTTCAAAACTAGGGAGGCCAAGCCCATGATGGCACTCTTCAGGTCACTTGTTCTATCTAGGCTGGAATATTGCTGCACACTAACAGCACCTTTCAAGGCAGGTGAAATTGCCGACCTAGAAAATGTACAGAGAACTTTCACGGCGCGCATAACGGAGATAAAACACCTCAATTACTGGGAGCGCTTGAGGTTCCTAAACCTGTATTCCCTGGAATGCAGGAGGGAGAGATACATGATTATATACACCTGGAAAATCCTAGAGGGACTAGTACCGAACTTGCACATGAAAATCACTCACTACGAAAGCAAAAGACTTGGCAGACGATGCACCATCCCCCCAATGAAAAGCAGGGGTGTCACTAGCACGTTAAGAGACCATACAATAAGTGTCAGGGGCCCGAGACTGTTCAACTGCCTCCCAGCACACATAAGGGGGATTATCAACAGACCCCTGGCAGTCTTCAAGCTGGCACTGGACAAGCACCTAAAGTCAGTTCCTGATCAGCTGGGCTGTGGCTCGTACGTTGGTTTGCGTGCAGCCAGCAGCAACAGCCTGGTTGATCAGGCTCTGATCCACCAGGAGGCCTGGTCACAGACCGGGCCGCGGGGGCGTTGACCCCCGGAACTCTCTCCAGGTAACTCCTATCGCAACCTATCAGGCCGCTGTCAATGTCACTTATTATTTCGACTAGTTAGCTGGTATTGTATATATTTAAATTTCAATATTCACTACACGAGGGTTGATAAGGCTGTATTACACATATACACTAATATTAAGCCTTCATAATAACACTGATATTAATATTGAGTACCAACATGGCGCTGAGTGTGAGGCGTCGAATCAACACCATCGGTATAGAGCTGCTTCGTGGGGCAATTTCACCCACATCTGCGCAGGTATTACTCCCGACCATCATTAGGGAGACGTATGGCATCCAGGACGAGATGTATGGTGTATCCCTGAATGGAGCATATAGGATCTTTGTTAAACTGAATTCCACGTCTGTGTACAAGTCATTGGTGCGTAGATTTCAAGACGTGAGTACTGATGCTACTCCAGCTGTGAAGGTGCATTTGATGGACATATCCCGCCACTTTGCGTGGGTCAAGCTTTGTAACATACCATTCAAGGCAGATGAGGCTGACATGAGTATTTTTGATGCGTATGGAACCATACATCTGGCACAGCAAGGCAAGTGGGCAGCAGGTGTATATATGGGCTGTCTAGAGGGGACATTTACCCTGAAGATGACTCTAAGACATCCCATACCGTCTTATGTCGTACTGGAGGACTTTAGAATGCAGGTTCTCATATCGTAAGCTGGACAGAGACGTATGTGCAGGTTATGTGGGGCGTATGATCATATGGCGGCAGTTTGTGTGAAGCAGCGGAGGGCGCCTGCATGGTCAGATGAAGCACCTGTTACAAGTGTGGACGCTGTTGCTACGAGCCCCATGCACAAGCAAGAGCGTGGTCGCTTATGGAGTGAGGTGGTGGAGGAGCCCCTCAAGAAGCCTGGTGTGTGTGAGGTAAGCTGTGACTTACCAGAAACCATCAATTTGAAGGAGATGAGTGCAGAAGTGCGTGTGCAGGAGGAGATAACAGCGATTGAGGAAGAGCTTGAGGAGGTGTTGAGGACTTTGTCACTGCTTGTAGAGGAAGATGTACTCGCACGGGTGCGAGACAACGTGTTGCCAGCGGAGGAATGTGCCATACAAAAACATAGCAAGGAAGATGTGGCAAGCAGTGTGGGAGAAACATCGCCGCGTTTCATGGAACGAAGCACGGTGGAGGTTGAGGTCCATCGTGTGGCCTCCTTAGACAATAACATGGAGCAAGAGGTTATCACGAGGAAGAGAGCAACAGCGTCAGACTCTGATGATGTCCTGATGCCGGCGCAAAGACCTGGGAGGATGGATGAATATTGTCGTGGTAGCCAAGACAAGGGGGGGAAGGTGGTGTGAAGACCTGTGGAAACCCAGGTGCAGGAGGACCTGGGAAGAATGGAGAGAAGAGGCAGGGGGTGGAAATTATAAACTGGCCTCAGGTGTATAACTGTGAATGTGAATGGACTGTGTAATAGTGTAAAGAGGGACTGGTTTAGAATGCTCCTGCTCAAATATAGAGTATATGTAGTGTTTCTTCAGGAGCATAATTTCAAGGAGGGGAGAGTGCTGGAGGTAGCGGGTTTTCAGGTGGTGACTCTGCCATCTGCACTCTGAAAGGTGGTGTATCATGATCAGGGAGGTGAGCCCATTTGTGTTGTTAAGAAGCGAGGGGGGAGGTGGGGGAAAAGTGTTGCCTGTGGATGGGTGGTGGATGGAGCAGAGGGTATCCTTTGTAAGTGTGTATGCACCAGCGGAAAACGATGTGAAAGTAAAGAGGGATTTTGTATGTGAAGAACTAGTTTTCTTACGTGGTTTACCTGCAGTGGCCATCGTTGGTGGGGACTGGAACTGCGTTATTAGGAGGGCTGACGTGGAACCAAAAGGGGTGGGGCACGTGTTGGCAGCCTTACGAGATCTCTTGAAGGATATTCAATTGAGGGATGCGGTTGGAGGGGGAGCATGGGAGGTAGAGCACACTTTCGTAAGGAGGGGTTATGCGGCTAGGTTAGATAGGTTGTATATATCTCAAGGGGTCTGGTTGACATTTTTCTGCACAACAGATCATCAGGCGGTAGTGGCAGAGGTAGGGTGGGAGTCGCTAGCAGGTATCTCTAGGGAATACTGGAAGTTAAATACGAGTGTGTTAGGAGACGAGGAGGGGTTGGAGGGATTTGCAATGCTGTGGGAAGGGTTAAGTGAGGAGGCAAATGAGGTGGAGGATGTGGTGACGTGCTGGGATGGTGTGGCTAAAGAACGGATTAAGCAATATTACATAAGAGAAGGGAAACGAATCAGTTCTTTAAAACATGGGCTTGCCAACTATTTGGAGGACAGGTTAAGGGTTAAGATAAGATAAGATAAGATTTCGTTCGGATTTTTAACCCCGGAGGGTTAGCCACCCAGGATAACCCAAGAAAGTCAGTGCATCATCGAGGACTGTCTAACTTATTTCCATTGGGGTCCTTAATCTTGTCCCCCAGGATGCGACCCACACCAGTCGACTAACACCCAGGTACCTATTTGCTGCTAGGTGAACAGGACAACAGGTGTAAGGAAACGTGTCGAAATGTTTCCACCCGCCGGGAATCGAACCCGGGCCCTCCGTGTGTGAAGCGGGAGCTTTAGCCACCAGGCCACCGAGGGGGGCAGTGGTGGGCACTTAGCCTATGGATGACATTATGGCAATTAAGGGGAGGCTGCGCAAGATACAGAATGAGAGGTTCCAAACGGTGAGGTTAATGGCGGGGTGGAAGAGGTGTTATGGGATGATAGGCCTTCGTCCTGCACATTGCATAGGGAAAAACAACGACAGCCGGCAATGGCTATTCCATGGTTGGAGGTTCATGAGTCGATGGGGGGGTATAGGGAGGGGCAGGTCATACAAGCTACAGCAGGAATGGGGGCGTTTGCGGATAAGTGGTATGAAAAGTATTGGCAACGGGAAGGGGTAGGGGCTGGGGTTTTAGAACAGGTGTGTGGGAGTGTGATATGTCAGTTGGGAAACAGTGATAGGGAAGCATTGGGAGGGGAAATAACTGAGGGGGAATTATGGAGGGCTTTAAGTGAAATGAGAAAGGGCAAAGTGCCAGGAATTGATGGACTCCCAGCAGAGTTTTATCAACAGCATTGAGAGCTAATGAGGGGGTTTTTGGTTAAGTTATTAAATTTAATGAAGGAGAGGGGTGAGTTAGGAGAGAAGCAGGCAACAGCTGTCGTAGTCTTGGTACCGAAGGGTAAGGGGCAGCATACGCTTAGGGATTACCAGGCAATCTCGTTATGTGCGGACTATAAATTGTTTGCCAAAATTTTAGGGAATAGGTTTAAGTGCACAGTGGGGCGGGTAGTATCGAAGACTCAGTCTGGTTTGCCAGGGCGGTCTATGGTGGTGGGGCATGGGTTACTTAGGGATTTCGTGGAAGCAAAAGGGAGGGGGAGGGGGGTAGGTTTGATGGTGCTAGATTGGCAAGGAGCATATGATAGGGTGGAACAGAAGCATTGAGAGCCATCCTCAGGAGACAGGGATTTAGGGAAGAAATAGTGGGATGTGTAGAGGCATTGTATCGAGGTGCAATGGTGAGGGTTCAAATTAATGGAAGATTGGGTGGGAAGATTGCAATGGGTAGGGGACTTAGACAGGGGCGTCCTGTCACAACAATTGTTTGCGTGCATACAA
Source organism: Cherax quadricarinatus (assembly GCF_038502225.1). Lineage (NCBI taxonomy): Eukaryota > Metazoa > Arthropoda > Malacostraca > Decapoda > Parastacidae > Cherax > Cherax quadricarinatus. Next base: position 14,460,198 of record NC_091296.1, read on the forward strand.
GACCCCTTTTATAGAATGGTCGAGCAGTGTATGTGTAATAGAGGGGGAGAAGGGAGTGGAGTTGGGAGGGTTTGGCCAGTCTTAATAGGGTATGTAGATGATACTACTGTTCTGGTTCGGGAGGGGATGTCAATGGATACTTTAGATGGGGTAGTACAAATGTTCGCAGGGGCAGTTGGTATGAGAGTGAATTCAGAAAAGTCCATGGTCATGGGGTTAGGAGCTTGGGCAGGGAGGGTTGAGTGGGGTAGTGCAGTCGTGAGGAGGAGGGTGAATTTGTTAAAAATTTGTGGTCTTATCTATGCAGACGATATGACTGTGGCACACGTGGAAAACTCGATTAGGTTGGTAGACAGGATTCAGGGATGATTGAGAGCATTGCGGCCTTATCATTTGACCCTTGTGGAGCATGCCATTGTTATTAATGTCTTATTGTATAGCAAAGTATCTCACATGGCAGCTGTGTTCCCATTAACTGGGATGGTGATAGCGGACATACTTAGGAGGGTTTTTCAATTCTTGTGGGGTTCGGGCTGTGATTGGCTTAAACGGGACGTGGTAATGTTACCTGTGCATTGGGGGGTTGGGATTGTTGGACTTAAAGCGGAGGGTCAAATGTGTCTTCATTAAAAGGGAGGTGATGAGGGAAGGTGTGGGTGGGGGGGTTTTGGCCAGGATCCATGACAGATTGAAACGAATGTATACAGGAGTTGAGTTGCGTGAGTGTGAAACCGTTTTGAGGGCTATGGCATGTGCTCGAGAGCCGGGGAAGGTCAAAATAGGTGGGATGTGTAGACTGTTAGTGGGGAGGGTTGTAGTGCCCGTAGAGGGAATTTTCCCCATGTATACATGGGGAAGTATATGGGATAGGTTAAGTAGGATGAGGTTTCAACCTCGTGCTCATGACATAATGTATTGTTTTCTGCACGGCATTTTCCCGTCGGGTGTTGTTCTACAGGATAGACGAGTGGTTGAGGGGAGGCATGGGGTATGTGGTGGGGAGGAGTCGGCGTTTCATGTAGTACATTTTTGTGAAGGAATGAGGAGTGTAACAGGGTGGTTAAGTAGGGTGATACATAGGATTGATGTAAAGGACTTTCTGTACCCAGAGCATTAAGTCTGGACGGGGGGGGGGGGGAAGAGAGTGTCATCAGGGCTGTCAGGTACAAAATAGTGGATTACATATATCGTGGGGATTGTGGGGGAAACAGGTAAGTGAGGTGAAGAGGAGGGTGTTAGCGTAACGTTCTATAAAACAGTATGTAGAAATAGGGAAATCTATGGGAGGAGGTGGAAGAGGGATTTTTCAGAGGGATACAGGGAACTTACATTAGGGGTTTTATTAGACTTGTAATGTACGAGGGAGGAGGGTACGAATGGAAAGTGATGCTGTGGGTAGGGAAGTCTAGGGTGGAAACAGGGTCGCCTCCCTGGGATTTTGGATGAAAGCAAAGTTTGCGTGTGTGTTGGATGCGTGATGCATAAGTGGAATAATGTATGGAACGTAGGTGCATGTACCTATGGAGATGTCCAGTTTCTTATGTGTCTCGGACTGTACACCATTAATACAGTCCTCTTGTACCTTCAAGGTAGGAGTGAATGATGGATAAGGTACAAGCGGAGGGGTCTTTGCCTCTACCACTGTGCAGAGTGAGGCGTAGGTACAGTATATTGTGATGGAAGCGACGGACAGTTGATTAACCAGTGTGGTTGTACTGTCTCACACGTGTAGATAAGAAGCATATTGTATGTAGAAAGATGAGACCGCATACAAGTGGGACACGGAACTGTTATAACGAGAAGTACTCTCACTGTCTTACATCTGATTACGTTAAGGCGGATTCTGTTGGATGTGATGACTTATTCAAATTAGATTTATTATCATGTTGTTAAGATAGAGTTCACAGGTAATCCATTATGATGAAAGTTGTTTTTGGGATTAGTGAAACTTCAAGCCGAGATGTTCAATGTAACATTAATCCAGTGTTTGTATATCCACCTGGCTGAGGAGATACTGTGTATTACTAGGTCAGGTTTACCTTATGGTCATATTTGTTAATTAATGTACTGTGTCTTCGTGAGATTGTTTCACCAATGTGTTTGTAATGTCTATTTTGGCTTAGTCATTTAAGGTTAAGTTGGGTTACATGCCGCCATGTTGGCGCGGCAAATAATTAGGGGGGGGGGGGGGAAACAATGAAGTGTGCACTGTATAGGTTACACACGATCATACCAATTCATTGGTAGTTGTGCACAGGTGTATACGGAATGGAAGCGTTATATTGTGTTCAGTTATTTTCAGGTATTGTGTATTTAGTGACCATGTACCATCGATGGAGGAAATACTCTTTCCACAGGGGACGTGTAGCGTCAGGGATTTCCTAAATTATTATTATTTTTTTTATTATCACACTGACCGATTCCCACCAAGGCAGGGTGGCCCGAAAAAGAAAAACTTTCACCATCATTCACTCCATCACTGTCTTGCCAGAAGGGTGCTTTACACTACAGTTTTTAAACTGCAACATTAACACCCCTCCTTCAGAGTGCAGGCACTGTACTTCCCATCTCCAGGACTCAAGTCCGGCCTGCCGGTTTCCCTGAACCCCTTCATAAATGTTACTTTGCTCACACTCCAACAGCACGTCAAGTATTAAAAGCCATTTGTCTCCATTCACTCCTATCAAACACGCTCATGCATGCCTGTTGGAAGTTCAAGCCCCTCGCACACAAAACCTCCTTTACCCCCTCCCTCCAACCTTTCCTAGGCCGACCCCTACCCCGCCTTCCTTCCACTACAGACTGATACACTCTTGAAGTCATTCTGTTTCGCTCCATTCTCTCTACATGTCCGAACCACCTCAACAACCCTTCCTCAGCCCTCTGGACAACAGTTTTGGTAATCCCGCACCTCCTCCTAACTTCCAAACTACGAATTCTCTGCATTATATTCACACCACACATTGCCCTCAGACATGACATCTCCACTGCCTCCAGCCTTCTCCTCACTGCAACATTCATCACCCATGCTTCACACCCATATAAGAGTGTTGGTAAAACTATACTCTCATACATTCCCCTCTTTGCCTCCAAGGACAAAGTTCTTTGTTTCCACAGACTCCTAAGTGCACCACTCACTCTTTTCCCCTCATCAATTCTATGATTCACCTCATCCTTCATAGACCCATCCGCTGACACGTCCACTCCCAAATATCTGAATACATTCACCTCCTCCATACTCTCTCCCTCCAATCTGATATTCAATCTTTCATCACCTAATCTTTTTGTTATCCTCATAACCTTACTCTTTCCTGTATTCACCTTTAATTTTCTTCTTTTGCACACCCTACCAAATTCATCCACCAATCTCTGCAATTTCTCTTCAGAATCTCCCAAGAGCACAGTGTCATCAGCAAAGAGCAGCTGTGACAACTCCCACTTTGTGAGTGATTCTTTATCTTTTAACTCCACGCCTCTTGCCAAGACCCTCGCATTTACTTCTCTTACAACCCCATCTATAAATATATTAAACAACCACGGTGACATCACACATCCTTGTCTAAGGCCTACTTTTACTGAGAAAAAATTTCCCTCTTTCCTACATACTCTAACTTGAGCCTCACTATCCTCGTAAAACCTCTTCACTGCTTTCAGTAACCTACCTCCTACACCATACACTTGAAACATCTGCCACATTGCCCCCCTATACACCCTGTCATACGCCTTTTCCAAATCCATAAATGCCACAAAGACCTCTTTAGCCTTATCTAAATACTGTTCACTTATATGTTTCACTGTAAACACCTGGTCCACACACCCCCTACCTTTCCTAAAGCCTCCTTGTTCATCTGCTATCCTATTCTCCGTCTTACTCTTAATTCTTTCAATAATAACTCTACCATACACTTTACCATAATTTTTGCACTCTCTTTTATCCCCTTTGCCTTTATACAAAGGAACTATGCATGCTCTCTGCTAATCCCTAGGTACCTTACCCTCTTCCATACATTTATTAAATAATTGCACCAACCACTCCAAAACAGGTGGGGATATACCCCACCTGCTTTTAACATTTCTATTTTTATTCCATCAATCCTGGCTGCCTTACCCCCTTTCATTTTACCTACTGCCTCACGAACTTCCCCCACACTCACAACTGGCCCTTCCTCACTCCTACAAGATGTTATTCCTCCTTGTCCTATACACGAAATCACAGCTTCCCTATCTTCATCAACATTTAACAATTCCTCAAAATATTCCCTCTATCTTCCCAATACCTCTAACTCTCCATTTAATAACTCTCCTCTCCTATTTTTAACTGACAAATCCATTTGTTCTCTAGGCTTTCTTAACTTGTTAATCTCACTCCAAAACTTTTTCTTATTTTCAACAAAATTTGTTGATAACATCTCACCCACTCTCTCATTTGCTCTCTTTTTACATGGCTTCACCACTCTCTTAACCTCTCTCTTTTTCTCCATATACTGTTCCCTCCTTGCATCACTTCTACTTTGTAAAAACTTCTCATATGCTAACTTTTTCTCCCTTACTACTCTCTTTACATCATCATTCCACCAATCGCTCCTCTTCCCTCCCGCACCCACTTTCCTGTAACCACAAACTTCTGCTGAACACTCTAACACTACATTTTTAAACCTACCCCATACCTCTTCGACCCCATTGCCTATGCTCTCATTAGCCCATGTATCCTCCAATAGCTGTTTATATCTTACCCTAACTGCCTCCTCTTTTAGTTTATAAACCTTCACCTCTCTCTTCCCTGATACTTCTATTCTCCTTGTATCCCATCTACCTTTTACTCTCAGTGTAGCTACAACTAGAAAGTGATCTGATATATCTGTGGCCCCTCTATAAACATGTACATCCTGAAGTCTACTCAACAGTCTTTTATCTACCAATACATAATCCAACAAACTACTGTCATTTCGCCCTACATCATATCTTGTATACTTATTTATCCTCTTTTTCTTAAAATATGTATTACCTATAACTAAACCCCTTTCTATACAAAGTTCAATCAAAGGGCTCCCATTATCATTTACACCTGGCACCCCAAACTTACCTACCACACCCTCTCTAAAAGTTTCTCCTACTTTAGCATTCAAGTCCCCTACCACAATTACTCTCTCACTTGGTTCAAAGGCTCCTATACATTCACTTAACATCTCCCAAAATCTCTCTCTCTCCTCTGCATTCCTCTCTTCTCCAGGTGCATACACGCTTATTATGACCCACTTCTCGCATCCAACCTTTACTTTAATCCACATAATTCTTGAATTTACACATTCATATTCTCTTTTCTCCTTCCATAACTGATCCTTCAACATTGCTGCTACCCCTTCCTTTGCTCTAACTCTCTCAGATACTCCAGATTTAATCCCATTTATTTCCCCCCACCGAAACTCCCCTAAACCCTTCAGCTTTGTTTCGCTTAGGGCCAGGACATCCAACTTCTTTTCATTCATAACATCAGCAATCATCTGTTTCTTGTCATCCGCACTACATCCACGCATATTTAAGCATCCCAGTTTTATAAAGTTTTTCTTCTTCTCTTTTTTAGTAAATGTCTACAGGAGAAGGGGTTACTAGCCCATTGCTCCCGGCATTTTAGTCGCCTCATACGACACGCATGGCTTACGGAGGAAAGATTCTTTTCCACTTCCCCATGGACAATAGAAGAAATAAAGAAGAAGAAGAGCTATTTAGAAAAAGGAGAAAAACCTAGATGTATGTATATATATATATATGCATATGCGTGTCTGTGAAGTGTGACCAAAGTGTAAGTAGGAGTAGCAAGATATCCCTGTTATCTAGCGTGTTTGTTATAATTTTCAGTTCAGGAACTGTGGTTATAGTTCATATGTGTGTGTGAGTTGGGGGGGGGTGATGCGTTTACCTGGATGTTTACCTGGAGAGAGTTCTGGGGGTCAACGCCCCCGCGGCCCAGTCTGTGACCAGGCCTCCTGGTGGATCAGAGCCTGATCAACCAGGCTGTTACTGCTGGCTGCACGCAAACCAACGTACGAGCCACAGCCCGGCTGGTCAGGAACCGACTTTAGGTGCTTGTCCAGTGCCAGCTTGAAGACTGCCAGGGTCTGTTGGTAATCCCCCTTATGTATGCTGGGAGGCAGTTGAACAGTCTCGGGCCCCTGACACTTATTATATGGTCTCTTAACGTGCTAGTGACACCCCTGCTTTTCATTGGGGGGATGTTGCATCGTCTGCCAAGTCTTTTGCTTTCGTAGTGAGTGATTTTCGTGTGCAAGTTCGGTACTAGTCCCTCTAGGATTTTCCAGGTGTATATAATCATGTATCTCTCCCGCCTGCGTTCCAGGGAATACAGGTTCAGGAACCTCAAGCGCTCCCAGTAATTGAGGTGTTTTATCTCCGTTATGCGCGCCGTGAAGGTTCTCTGTACATTTTCTAGGTCAGCAATTTCACCTGCCTTGAAAGGTGCTGTTAGTATGCAGCAATATTCCAGCATGGGCTTGGCATCCCTAGTTTTGAAGGTTCTCATTATCCATCCTGTCATTTTTCTAGCAGATGCGATTGATACAATGTTATGGTCCTTGAAGGTGAGATCCTCCGACATGGTCACTCCCAGGTCTTTGACGTTGGTGTTTCTCTCTATTTTGTGGCCAGAATTTATTTTGTACTCTGATGAAGATTTAATTTCCTCATGTTTACCATATCTGAGTAATTGAAATTTCTCATCGTTGAACTTCATATTGTTTTCTGCAGCCCACTGAAAGATTTGGTTGATGTCCGCCTGGAGCCTTGCAGTGTCTGCAATGGAAGACACTGTCATGCAGATTCGGGTGTCATCTGCAAAGGAAGACATGGTGCTGTGGCTGACATCCTTGTCTATGTCAGATATGAGGATGAGGAACAAGATGGGAGCGAGTACTGTGCCTTGTGGAACAGAGCTTTTCACCGTAGCTGCCTCGGACTTTACTCTGTTGACTACTACTACTCTGTGTTCTGTTAGTGAGGAAATTATAGATCCATTGACCGACTTTTCCTGTTATTCCTTTAGCACGCATTTTGTGCGCTTTTACGCCATGGTCACACTTGTCGAAGGCTTTTGCAAAGTCTGTATATATTACATCTGCATTCTTTTTGTCTTCTAATGCATCTAGAACCTTGTCGTAGTGATCCAATTGTTGAGACAGACAGGAGCGACCTGTTCTAAACCCATGTTGCCCTGGGTTGTGTAATTTATGGGTTTCTAGATGGGTGGTGATCTTGCTTCTTAGGACCCTTTCAAAGATTTTTATGATATGGGATGTTAGTGCTATCGGTCTGTAGTTCTTTGCTATTGCTTTACTGCCCCCTTTGTGGAGTGGGGCTATGTCTGTTTTTTTAGTAACTGTTGGACGACCCCCGTGTCCATGCTCCATCTCCATAGGAAGGTGAAAGCTCGTGATAGGGGCTTCTTGCAGTTCTTGATGAACACGGAGTTCCATGAGTCTGGCCCTGGGGCAGAGTGCATGGGCATGTCATTTATCGCCTGTTCGAAGTCATTTGGCATGAGGATAACATCGGATAGGCTTGTGTTAACCAAATTCTGTGGCTCTCTCATAAAAAATTCATTTTGATCTTCGACTCTCAGTCTGGTTAGCGGCTTGCTAAAAACTCAGTCATATTGGGACTTGAGTAGCTCACTCATTTCCTTGCTGTCATCTGTGTAGGACCCATCTTGTTTAAGTAGGGGCCCAATACTGGAAGTTGTTCTCGACTTTGATTTGGCATAGGAGAAGAAATACTTTGGGTTTCTTTCGATTTCATTTATGGCTTTTAGTTCTTCCCGCGATTCCTGACTCCTATAAGATTCCTTTAGCTTAAGTTCGATGCTTGCTATTTCTCTGAGCAGTGTCTCCCTACGCATTTCAGATATATTGACCTCTTTTAGCCGCTCTGTTATTCTTTTCCGTCGCCTGTAATGGGAGCGCCTGTCTCTTTCTATTTTACATCTACTCCTCGTTTTTCTTAGAGGAATAAGCCTTGTGCATACATCGAGTGCCACCAAGTTAATCTGTTCTAGGCATAAGTTGGGGTCTGTGTTGCTTAGTATATCTTCCCAGCTTATATCGGTTAGGACTTGGTTTACTTGGTCCCACCTTATGTTTTTGTTATTGAAGTTGAATTTGGTGAATGCTCCCTCGTGACTAATCTCATTATGTCGGTCTGGGGCTCCGCGCATACATGTCTGAACCTCAATTATGTTGTGATCTGAGTATATTGCGTCAACTGGGTTGCAGCACAGGTTTCTTATTTATGTACATAGCAGTCTCGAGTCATATTTTGAGAGGTGTGTTTAGGGGACTTTTGACACAACGTTGATGTATTGCTACCTGTGTTAGAGAAAAATGTAGAATTTTTTTTTGTCTATAGCCGATACATGGCTCGTTTATTATACTTTATTCCTTTTGTATTGTGCAATATTTTCAATAAAAAAAAATATTAAGCCTACTCTTAATAGCACACTGCTTTGGTTGTGTTTTGAGGGTATTGACTGAACCAGAGGCTCACTAAAGCAGCATGTCAACTCTCACCCACAAGTTAATCGTCTCTAAAATAGGAATTAAAGTAAATTCAATGTAAATTCACCGATGTACACATCTCGGTGTTCCTGCATTGTATATACAGATATAGACCTCGTATATACGGCCTTATGTACACTAATACGTTACTTAGTATGTGTGTATACCTGGAGAAGGTTTCAGGGGTCAGTACCCCCGCGGCCCAGTCCGTGATTAGGCCTCATGGTGGATCAAGGTCTGATCAACCAGGTTGTTACTGTTGGCCATGCGTAAACCTACGTACGAACCACAGCCCGGCTGATCAGGTACTGACTTTAGGTGCCTGTCCAATGCCCTCTTGAAGACAGCCAGGAGTCTATTGGTAATCCCCCTTATGTATGCTGGGAGGCAGTTGAACAGTCTTGGGCCCCTGACACTTGTTGTGTTGTCTCTTTTCGTGCTAGTGGCACCCCTGCTTTTCATTGGGGGAATGTTGCATCGCCTGCCGAGTCTTTTGCTTTCATAGGGAGTGATTTTTCGTAATGTACAGTGATATACACACCTCTTGGTGTAAATATGACCGACCTTATATACAGACATGCGCCTCTTGGTGTATATACCATGCATGACAGTGTCTTCCATTGCAGACACTGCAAAGCTCCAGGCGGACATCAACCAAATCTTTCAGTGGGCTGCAGAAAACAATATGAAGTTCAACGATGAGAAATTTCAATTACTCAGATATGGTAAACACGAGGAAATTAAATCTTCATCAGAGTACAAAACAAATTCTGGCCACAAAATAGAGCGAAACATCAACGTGAAAGACCTGGGAGTGATCATGTCTGAGGATCTCACCTTCAAGGACCATAACATTGAATCAATCGCATCTGCTAGAAAAATGACAGGATGGATAATGAGAACCTTCAAAACTAGGGATGCCAAGCCCATGATGACACTCTTCAGGTCACTTGTTTTATCTAGGCTGGAATATTACTGCACACTAACAGCACCTTTCAAGGCAGGTGAAATTGCTGACCTAGAAAATGTACAGAGAACCTTCACGGCGCGCATAACGGAGATAAAACACCTCAATTACCGGGAGCGCTTGAGGTTCCTAAACCTGTATTCCCTGGAACGCAGGCGGGAGAGATACATGATTATATACACCTGGAAAATCCTAGAGGGACTAGTACCGAACTTGCACAAGAAAATCACTCACAACGAAAGCAGAAGACTTGGCAGACGATGCAACATCCCCCCAATGAAAAGCAGGGGTGTCACTAGCACGTTAAGAGACCATACAGTAAGTGTCAGGGGCCCCGAGACTGTTCAACTGCCTCCCAGCATACATAAGGGGGATTACCAACAGACCCCTGGCAGTCTTCAAGCTGGCACTGGACAAGCACCTAAAGTCGGTTCCTGACCAGCCGTGCTGTGGCTCGTACGTTGGTTTGCGTGCAGCCAGCAGTAACAGCCTGGTTGATCAGGCTCTGATCCACAAGGAGGCCTGGTCACAGACTGGGCCGCGGGGGCGTTGACCCCCGGAACTCTCTCCAGGTAAACTCCAGGTATGTTCACTTCTTCCTGCCTTACGTATTTCGACTATTAGAATGTATTAACCGCGGTCTTAGGGTAAACTGGTTAATATCACTCAAGAATACTTAGCCCATGAGATAGGGTCTAAAGTAAACTCAATCTCAATACACTGAGACATAAACCTCTCGCAACACATTAATATTATAATCAAGAAGAAGCGCTGAACCTACAAGGGTCGCACAACAGTCTCGCAACACAAATGATGCACATTCAGGGCAGTTGTGTGGCATCTGCCCCTCAAGGAAGGTTCCTTGATGCTGGTGAGGGGCTCTTGATCTAGAGAATTGGATCTGTGCTCCAGTTTCCCGAATTAAGCCTGAATGCCTTCCACATCCCCCCCCCACAGGCGCTGTATAAACCTACGGGTTTAGCGCTTCCCCCTTGATTATAATAATGATAATGTGTGACATCTGTTCCCGAGCTGTTAATTTTGTTTTCTATTGACTGACAATCTCCACAAGGATATATATACACGGACACTTGTGTACCTCTCAGCATATGTATGCTCTGAGTTTTACTCTAATCCCTATTTTAAGAATTAAAATACTTTTGTGTGGTGATAAACAGGTTATGTGCAACTTTAAGGACTCTCGTTTAGTTGATAGGCTTCAAACCCCACTAATCAACCATCTCTCAGTGTATAAGCGATTTGCTGTGTGTAGCTTTTTTTTTTTTATTATTTAAAAGACATACATAGTACATAAAAATAAACGACAAATTACATAGTGAAAACAGTGATGAAAAATTCTGCATAGTACATGTACTTTCCAATTAACATATTACATCTGAAAGACACAAATCTGTACAGTAAACAATGACCACTCCAATCCTTAAAGTAATGACATTATGTCTGGAACACAATCTAACCTAAAGACTCCTTGGCAAGTACATCTAATTCCTGATTGTACATCCTGCCACGGAATGTACACCTTACATTCTGAAAACACTACCCCCCCCCCTCTTCTTGCATGTCAATCCACCTGACACGTAACAATCTTTATATGTAACTGTATATTGTATGAAATACTTTCATTATTCCATATTGAACAACATGATACGTTCAGTATCACTCAATGTATTGAGATAATATAAAATTCAATTCTACATGATTCATGTACAACGTATATCTACTAAACACCCAAATATATCACCTTCTCGAGGAAGGTATAAATATATACATATGTTACATACACTTTACAACACAACCAGTGAAAACACAAAAACTTAATCCTATGTCATCCATCAATTACCCTATAATATATATCAATTCAACGGTAACCTAAACCTACGGGCTCTATAGAGCTCCCATGAAAAAACAATATAAGTCAATATAAGTCAAGCTTTCTAAAAAATATTTCACCCATATCATTAAAACCACTACTAAGATGTAAGTCTGTTAGCACAAAACATAACAGTGCACGACCTTCACACGTCGATAAATACTGAAGCCTTCCTACCACACGCAATACTTCATAGTAAGTAAGTAAGTTTATTCAGGTATACACAAATACAGTTACATAGAATTATCATACATAGCAGCATATGTGTAGAGAACCTGGGATAACCCAAAAAAGTCAGACAGAGTGACTTATTTCCATTGGGGTCCTTTTACCTTATTATTATAATATAAAGGTTATAATATTTTCTTATTATTCTACAATGAAGATAACATCTTATTATCATACTAAAAAGACTATCTACTACACCAAGGTCATTAAGAATATCTACAATACGAGGGTCATTACTAGGAATATGGTAAAATTTACACGTATGTTAGCTAAAAAATAGAAAATCATTCCCCTCCCTTTCTGTAGCTACATTCATCAGACACCTTTTGGCACTCTTCTTGAACTGGTTCATGCTATGACTGGCTTTGACATGTGCGGGCAATCTGTTCCATTCCTTTATTGCTGTACAATAAAAGGTGTTTGAAGCCTGGCCACTAAAAGGTGTTTGAAGCCTGGCCACTGACTGTGGGTACTACAAAGTTGTGCTCTCTCCCCCTAGTACTATGATTGCTTTGGTTCCCAACCTTGACAAAATTGACAGCAAGATATTCTGGACACTGTTTGTGAGCAATTTTATAAACATGATTTAGCTTCAGTTGTTTTACTCTGTCTTCAACATTCAGCATATCCAACTGCTGTAATTCATCCTGGCCTACATGTTCTCTTGGTCCCAACCCCAGGATGAATCTTACGATTTTGTTCTGGGTGATTTGCAGTCTATCTTTCAGTTTTTTGTCAAGGCAGAGTACCAAGAAGAGCAAGCGTAATCCATATGGCATTGTATAAGGGCTAGACATAGGGTCCTGCGAGCCTCAGTAGGTAGACACTGTGCTTGTCTATACAGGAACTTCAGTCTGGCATTCGCTTTCTTTACTACACTGTTCCCTATCAATTCTCCTGACATGCATGGGTCAAAGGGGATTCCCAAATATTTTACTGATGAAACCAAAGTGATGGGCTCCCCATTACATTGAACATTAAAATTATTTACCCTTCTCGGTTTATGTTTCGTGCCAAAGAGAATGGCTTCAGTTTTCCCTAGGTGTAATGATAGTTTGTTGTCTACTAACCATTTGCTGCAGGACTCCAGTTCCAGTGTTAAAACATTAGCAATATCTTGTGGGTCTTTACCTGACACTAACAGAGCACTGTCATCTGCATACAGTAGGAGTTTGCACTTGACACTGATAGGCATATCATTGACATAACATAAGAATAATAAGGGGCCCAGAATACTACCTTGGGGAACTCCACATGTTATCGGCAGGGGTTCTGATTCTGTTTTGTTGATTTTGACTATTTGTCTCCTGTTGCTAAGGTAGGACTTAAACCAGTCTACAGAACCTATACCGATAGCTTGAAGTTTATTACATAATATATTGTGATTGACAGTATCGAAGGCCTTTTGCAAGTCTAAGGTTACCATACCTATGAGGTTCCCCTTTGACATTTCAGTTCTCAGGTAATCCATCAGATTAATAAGGGAGGTGTCGGTTGAGTAGGATCTTCTAAAGCCCGATTGATAGCTATGGAGAATGTTGTTGTCATTAAGGTACTTAACTACTTGAGAATACACCGCCCTCTCTAGAATTTTAGATATTATACTGAGTATACTAACAGGCCTATAGTTGCTTACATCAGACCTACTATTTTTCTTGAAGATAGGAGTAACTCTGGCCTCCTTGAACCCCTCCGGTACGGTATTAGTGGTGATTGATAGATTTATTATGTGAGCAATAGGGATTGACAGTTCAGAAGCACCATCTTTTAGGAACTTAGACGGGATGTTATCAGGGCCTGTGCTCTTAGTTGGGTTTAACCTGCTTAGTTCTTTTTGAATAAAGTCATGAGATACACTTACTAGTTGACAACTGTTTGGGGTTACCCCTTTATTGGTATAGTATGTTTGA